>NC_068360.1:114245229-114247729 GCF_020536995.1 Dreissena polymorpha | reverse complement strand
TTACAATGGTGTTGAATGGCGAAAAAATGAAATTTGTATCCTTTCTATCACAAAACTGTACATTTATTTAATTTACCACAAACATATTTTCAGATCAACAGTTTATTATAAAAATCATCAGAGACAAAGATCACAGTGCAAACATGTGATATTTGCAAACATAAAACTGTCGGTATAAAATGTATAATTATGTTTTCCTGAACACATTATCACAGAACATAAAAATAATAGCACTGAGTGTTAATAGTAATAAATCATCACATTAATGACTTCGCAATATGGGACATCAAGTATGCATAAATATAATACAAAAGCAAACCATCAATCAAATTATAAAAATGTATTTAAATGAATCTATAAAATCGGTATCGTTAACGCATAAAAACATTAACAAACGAAACATGAACTAAAGAACAAGGTTTTTACAAATGATTTATCACAAGCACACATTTATAACAAATATTATGGCAATTGAAAATCAGCAAACAAACTCGTAAATGAACATGAAAAATACCCCCGAAATAGTTCTTATGTACAATGACGTAGGTATCGTGAGCAAGGTAAAACAAGATAATTTACCTAAGCGAGAGGGGACAACTCTGCAATAAATAGCACGTCATACACCAAAACGAAGTATTTTATAAATTATAAAACGCGTAAAAAATTTCGTCTTAATATACAACAAACTTTAGATCCAAAATTTAGTGCATGAAACAAAAGTAGACTTGTACATGATGAAGTATAAAAAAAATTTGACTACGCTCAACAGCAAATAATTCTGACACCATTTAACGTCTTGCATTTATCCATATTATAGATTTAATTAACATTATATCTTATTAACTTTTATGCCAATACAACAAAACATCTAGGCGACAGGTTTGCGTCAAAAGTACACCTGTGTAGCGTAACAGACAGCCGACTGACAGGGACACTCCAATATACCGCACAACCTGTGTTTGGACGGGTAAAAGGAACATGTAGAAAATGTGTGTTACTACAAAAAATCACTTCAGGCGGCTGTTTCATTAAACATCGTACGACAAATTTAAAATACGACTCTTATTTCTAAGAAGCAATATTGCAAAACAGCAATGTATAATAATACTTATGTCCAGTGTACTTATTTATTTCAAGAGGGAAGCAGTTTTATCAAAGATCGTACAGTAATTTTGATTTGCGAATTAAATATGAAAACTGAAATTTTACAAGCTGTTCATCAATATTCACTCAAATATAAACACTGGTGGGAAAATGATGAAATAAGAATACTGTACTCTTGGCGTCGCTTAATTACTGCTGTGTACTTTCATGTGACGAGACAGGCTACTCCGATGCCGGAATACTTTGTCACACATCAAGCATTTCAAGTTACGTTCTCCGTTGCGCATATCTACGCGTGCCTTTAAATTTGCTTTCTCAGCAAAACGTACGCCACATATATCACACGCTTATGTCTGCCCGTTTTCCCGCCGCATGTGCTTCTGCAGGTCAGCATTGGTAGGAAATGGCGTACTGCACTTGGCACACAGGAATGCCTTCTCTTCGCCATGTGCATGGCATCTTAAATTATAATTATCAGTACCATTTCAAAGTGTTGCATTATATACTAACATTCTCAATTTTCTTATACCTCAGTCACAAATAGACACCGAAAACCGTCCGATCAGCGGCCGACGTATTTTCCCGCTCATCGGGCTTGCGACCGGCCGATGCTCGCACGGAAACCGGGCCAATTTGTAGCATCGGGCGGCGTCCGGATTAATTTTAAGTCTCACTTAAAATTTTAATCGACGTCGGGACCGGGTAGGAATTGGGTTCAGAACGAAACAAGATCGGACGATCAACGCACGGGTATCGACATTGGATTTATTGAACGTGTATCGGCAAAAGTAAAGGTATTTCCCAGAGGCATATACATCGGCCGGCGACCGTCTGATTGCCGGAGGGCCTCCGCACGATGCCCGACGGACGCCGGACGATGCTCGTTATGATACACGTACAACGAATCCGATGTCGGGCGCACGCCGGGCGATAACCGTTCGTTGATCGTCCGATCTTTTTTCCATCTCAACTCGATTCCTTCCCGGGCCCGATGTCGGGTAAAACATGAGCGGAAAAAAAACGTCGGCCGCTGATCGGACGGTGATCGGTGTCTATTTGTGACTGAGGTTTTAAACTTTGTCACTCATCGAACGGAGGACGGCTCCGACGTGTCCAGTCTTCCCAATGCCTGGAGATCGGACACATCGGCCTGCAATCGGATTATTTGTGACTGAGGCATTATTTTAGTCAAAATATTTTATAATGTGTAAATTAGTATTAATCATATAGAGTAAACTATCATTACTGCAAGCTGCTGATTAGGGCCATGTTGATCCCATTGCCAACATAAGCAAGTAAGACTTTTTGATGTGACATGATATACCAGTTACAATACAATATTTTTGATAGGATAAGCACCCATCTTTGCTGTGCCGATTTTGTACCTCTAATTTGT
>NC_068360.1:114090229-114235229 GCF_020536995.1 Dreissena polymorpha | reverse complement strand
GTCGAGATATAAAGCGAATATTACTATGAAATAAAAGCCAGTAACTTTCTTCCTGAAATGGCTGAAAAGTGAGCGGAATAAAGAAAATAATACAAGTAATAAAGGGTTTAAAACGACGAAAAATACCTGCTTCGGCATGGACGTAGCCATCTTGTTTGTCACGTGATTACCCCTCTGACATGAGATAACAGGCGCAAATTACGTTTCCCGGTGAACGAAGTTCGAAGGATGAGTAATGAACCAATCAATGGTGCATTGTGTACACACCGGTCTTACTGACCTGTGTACTAACGCGACAATTTTGTGGGTATCACTTCTTTTACGAGTGAATAGTGAAAGCGCAAGTAGGTCAGGTAGGTCAGGTAATCGTGCTTCTGATAATCAGTCTTAAAAGGACTGTCCAACAGATTAAAGCGTCGTTTGACGCGAATCGATATTTTGGGAAACTACGAGCATTACTTATATAGCTAAAAAAAACACCCCCGCATTTGACGTGAGCGTTGATGGTCGATCGGTAAAGTCGGGAGTCATTTTATTCCAAGCTTCCATGACTCTAGGGGTCAGTGGTTCGAGCCATGTGGAGGTTAACGTTTTTTACTCTTTTTTAAAAATTGTATTCTTATTTTTTAACTGGAGATTTTTGGTTCAAATGTTTAAATTTATCAATATAAAGCATTTAAAGCAGTTAATGACAAGCTTTAATACATGCCAAAATCTGTTGGACGGCCCCTTTAATAGAGATTCAAAATCACATTCAAACATACTTAAATAACAACATTCCATTTAAAACACACAATAAAAATCGATTTTTCTTTCATTAAAAACATTTTCATTCCTACGCAGAACTACTTTGGCGGCAGCATAATTCCCCAAACCAGGGGAATGTGATGTGTCTTAGGTGACAATAACGTAGTGACGTCACCATCTATGTATAGAATGATCAATGGTGGTGATTACTTTTTGATTCTGTTTTGCCTTGTGTATGTTAACGTGCAGCCGACACATATTTCTATTGCATGAGGAATCCGTTATTGTACATGTATTTGCAATACTATAGAGACAATTCACTTAAGTGATGTTGACCCCATCGCATTGTTTTGTGCGTGTAATATTTTTATATGCTATAGAGGTATTTGCTGTATTTTTATTTGAACAAAATATAGAAAGTTACAACTGAAAAATGGGTTCTTTACAAAAATATCAACCTCATGCTACTGACAGGCAGACATGAGGTAATCCTGCAAAACACGCTAAGATTTAAGTCCCCCTGTTAGTTTGTCATTGCTATTCGTGCCGTGTGTATGTGAAATGCAGTGGTTATTTCATGAAATGAATGTGTTCGAACATAAAATTACGATACTTGTGATAATAACACAGACATAAGATAATTTTAAATATAAATCTTCAGTTCTATAGGGTAGGTTGTAGATTTGGTTGTAACTTTATTTTATTTTAACTTAATTTACCATCCTGAAGTTGCTCTACGTTAAATAATTTCACGTATAGCAATATTTACTTACCTATATTAACACAGTTTGCGCGATATAATTTGCGTTCGATGTTTCCTCCCCGTAAATTATTACAATAAACATAGGTCGCAAGCGATCTCGTCGAAAAAAACGTTTCGTTAAAGAGGCGCAGTTGAAATATCCAGTCATGAGATGAAACGTCGCCATGTTCCCATGCTCTGTTTAACTTTTTGCCGCACGTAGCTACATTTGAACGACTGGAACATCGACCTGGAATGCTCCAAACGAGCAATTACACTACCCCATCGATTTCATACTGGCACCGCGACGGTTCAAGTCCAGTATCAAGAAGGCGAACACAATGCACGAGACCATGACTAAGTTCTCACAAGTATCACGCTGAAGTTTAAGTACAAGTTCATCACCAAGAACCCTCGCATTAGGTATGACTTGCAAAAAAAACATGAAAGATCCAAAGATAAAAGATGCATTTCAAGAACAACTTTTTGAAAGTTGGAAGCCCTGAATATCCTAGACAACGACATCGACACCATCACCAACAAATTCAATGAGGTTCTTCTGTCATCGGCGAAGAAGATCTTCGGAGAGAGAAGAAAGAACAAGCCAAGGTGGCGATCGAGATCATCGACCTATGTGAGTGAAGAAGAGAGCTGAAGCATGAGAAGCACACCAGCCTGGACTCTAGCACCAAAAACAACAGAAAGCGATCAGGGAGGCGAGTAAAAAGATCAAAGAGGCCAAGGGGGAGTGGATTGAGGAGAAATGCATCAGCATTAACAAAAAATGACCACAGGCAGCAGTTTTCATCAACCTTAAGACCCTCACGAAGACCAGTCGGCCCAAGGCTTGTGTTATAGCAGATACAGACGGGAAACTCCTGACCGAGAAAGACGCAGTCATAAACAGGTGGACTGAATACTGCACCGACCTCGATAATAACTACCCGCTTCATCCAGACACCAGTCTCCCTCAGAACGATCTTAGACCAGAAGCAGACTACGAAAGTCCGTCCATAATTTATGCAGAAGTGGAGGAGGCAGTGCAAAGTCTTCGGAAAATCTTCGGGAGTTGCCAACGTCCCTTCCGAGATGATTAATTACATGGTAGAGGCAACAGATGCAGCAATGACGGCGCAAAGTCAAACCATCTGAAAGGAGAAGAAGAGGCCCAATGTGTGGACCCAGTCTCTGGGCTATGCATTATGTTCAACCGATTGAAAATTGAGGCCGAGAAACTGCTGGCGGAGGAGCCGACTGGATTCAGAGCAGAGTCGATCAGAGGGAAACAGATTTTCAACTGCAGAGTAATCATTTAGGAACAAGTGAGCTCTTCCACAACTGTATCGACCGCGTGTGGCATGCTGGTCTATGGCAGGTTCTTAGAAGATTCAACATAGACGAAGGGCTGGTGTAAGTCACCCAAGAACTATATGGGAACGCCAGCAGTGCAGTACTTCTCAATGAACGGACGGGTGTTTTCTTCAGGACATCAGTGGACGTCCGTCAGGAATATCTGCTCTTCTCCGTCCTATTTAACCTATTTCTTGATAAGATAATGCTGGGGACTTTCCAAGACTATCACACTTTTATCTCGATCGTGGACAGACCCACCTCCAACTTGAGATTCGCTGATGACAATGCCAATAAATGCCACCAGAAGTGAACAACTAGACCTCAAAAACAGACTCTTCGAGAGAGCAGGCGTATAGGGGATCGAGGTCAGCACTGAGAAGTCAAAGATCATGGTAAAAAGCAAGAACGACATACGTGCAGACATCACCATGCACGGCGAGAAGCTGGGAGAAGTGACCAGCTTCAAGATATTGGGAGCAACCATGTAAAAGGATGGTACCAGTACCACTGAGGTCTGAATACGAATAGCCTCCACAGCGATGGCTATACAAAGAGGGTTGTGGGCATGCAGCTCCATCAGGTTCTAAAATAAGCTCATGCTCTACAAGTCTCTTGTAGTCTCCACCAAACTGTTCGGCTCCGAAACCTAGACTCTTCACGCGGACAAAGAACGCAGGATACAGGCATTTTAACACAGGTTTACCTTCTACACGGAGCACAATACCAACGATGACGTCAGGAGTATGAAAGAAACACTTAATGGTCCACATGAACCCTCATGGCGACCATCAAACGACGAGAGCTGTCCTGGTTTGGACACGTCATCAGGCATGACTCTTTGTACAAGACTTTTCTCTCGTACACGCTAGAGGAAGGTGGTCGTCGCGGCCGTCAGAAGAAAAGCTGAATGGACTATTCGAAAGAACAGACGTCTCTCCCCATGGATGAGCTACTCTCAGAAGCCCAAACAGACCTGACTGGCGGATGATCTCTGTGTCGTCGTCCCACATTTACACGCTATGGCCAGATCGGTCAAGGGCATGATGGTGATGATGTTCCATTTTATATCTGAAGCAATTGATAACTTTTTTTCACAACACGAAGTGCATTCTTTGAGATGCAATATGTATATCCCGCGTAGGTTTTGTCTGCGCATGTTTATATTTTGTCTTAATCTACGTCGTTTCTGCGGCAAAATCCAGCTCGCAAGGTCATATTGCTATAAATAGAACAACGAGCACAAGATAATTTATTATTATTATGATTAAGTGTTTAAGAACAAAGCCTATACCATGTTTTAACTGGATTTGTTTTTTAAGGCACAATTACCTATACTACCAAATTATCGGCACAGACGGTAGTGTTAGATATGACAGTTTCCGACGGTTGCCCGGATATTGGACACACAAATTCAACGACCGTGACCGTCAACATTATCAACGCTGTAAGATTACACCTTTAACCAATTTATGCCTAGCGTCTTAAAAATGCCTTGGAAAACAGCGTAGCCCCAGATGAGACGCGCATGATGCGGCGTCTCATCTGGGTCTGCGCTGTTTGCTTAAAGGAATTTCTGTAAGAAATATTCTAAATATAGAAATACATATACTTAATATCCCTAATTTTGGAAATAAATATATCCAATTAAGAATGATGGGAGAGTCCACTAGGCTTACATGGGTTAATGTTAACATGAACAAGCTTTTGCTTCGCATAATCATTACCAGTACGTAAGACAGTAACTTGTGAATGAGAAAAGTGCAATGAACTTTATACGATACGTATCTGTTTTTAATGAAGAGCGAGCTTTGGGATTGTCGAAGTCAATTCTCTTATTACAAGACTTGACCATTGTTATGTTGTGCCACTATCGAATTTAAAGTATTTGCATGGTTGTTTATTTTTCAGCGTCCGAAGTTTGTCGACCTTCCAAAGAGCACAACGGTCAGCGAAGACGCATCGTCCTTGACTATTCTTTTCAGCACGATGGACTATTCTGGAGACGCCGTCACGTGTCAACTAAAACCCACAGTAGAAGGCTTTACCTTGACAAATGGAGCAACAGCGAATAACATAACATGTAATTTTTGCGTTAGATGTCACGCACATGTTTGTTTACCGGAATATGGAAATATATATGGCGACATTAATTCTATTCTATTTTTATGTGCCCGTTTCTGATACTATTAATCAATTTTATATAAAAAGTACGATGTCACTACCTATTTACTTTTATATAATAATATAAATACAATATAATAATTTTTATATAATGCTACCGATGAAGGCAATGGTCGGAACATTTTTTAATATTCAATAAATTATATAATGAACAAAAATGACGTATTTGTACGGTATTTTTTTCATTACTGATCAGTTTTTATAAATCGACCAAAATTTCTTTCGTTAAATACTAGTAATATGATTTTCATTTTTTGATTAGCGCACACGGTTATAGCTTCGGTGGCCTTCGATTATAGCAATACGTCGTTTTTCGAACTCACAGTGGAATGTAACGACGGAGTGTACTACATGACATCAAATCTTCAAGTCGCCGTCATCGCAAACAAGCCACCATATTTTGTGGCCTCCAATCCTGGATATGTGCCAGGTTTGTTTGATATATAAAGGATATTGATTTAGGGAAAAGTATAAATGAGATAATAAAAACTCCAATATTATTAGAAATAATGGAAAATAAAACATCGTGGTATTTTATTGATTAGACCTATGCCATTTTTTCAGCGAACATCAATGACGACGCCCTTTAAATTAGTATTATTAAATGTATATGCTTTCATGCATACACGTAGAAAAAATACGTGTTTCTATCTTCGGTAAAGATACATTTGCTTCATCTCAAATGAATAAACATATAAAACGACAATGCCATACTCTATATCATACCAACTATAATGTCATAATATACGATTAAGGAATCGGTAATTTATTTTTGCATGGTATTATTTGTTGTTGTCGAATGTTGTTGTAGACAGAACAGATGAGTGTCTCATCTTTCTACGTTGCGTAAATGTAAATGTTGATTGTTCGCACGAGCGTGCCGGTTTTCATTAGTCGGATCATAGGCTCAGGATAACTACTACCGGTAATCTTAATAATGAGCCTAAATATTCTTAATCTGAGCCTAAATACTATAAATCATGAAACTAAATATTCTTAATCTGAGCCTAGATACTCTTAATCATGAGCCTGAATATTCTTGATGATGAACCTGAATATTTTTGATCATGAACCTATATATTCTTAATCATTAACCTGAATATTTTTTAATCACGGACCCTAATATTTTAAATCATAAACCTTAATATTTTAACCACGGGCCTGAATATTCTTAATCATGAACCTAAATATTTTTAAATCATGAACCTAAATATTCTTAATCATGAACATAAATATTTAAATCACGAGCATGAATATTCTTATTCATGAACCTAAATATTCTTAATCGTAAACCTAAATATTTTTAATTACGAGCCTAAATATTTTTAAATATTTAAATACTTTTCTACTTCCAATAAGCTTCTGACTTCTTATCAATCCGGGTTTATCAAAGGTGACTCCACTACGAACCAACTTACTTATATCTACAATGATATCTGCAAAGCTATGGACTCTGGCAAGGAAGTACGAGCAGTCTTTTGCGACATTTCCAAAGCATTCGACCGAGTTTGGCACCGTGGACTACTTTTAAAGCTTTCATCGTTGGGCATCAAACACGAACTTCTAAACTGGTTCAAATCCTATCTCTCTCACCGCAAACAACGCGTCCTCTATGCGAACTCTGCTTCCTCATGGTCAAACATCTCAGCAGGTGTTCCCCAAGGTTCGATCCTCTGACCTCTGCTTTTTCTTGTTTATATAAATGATATAATTGACGATATTAACTCAGAAATACGACTTTTTGCTGATGATACAAGACTGTACACAATCGTCGAAACGCCCACATTAGCAGCACAAAATCTTAACAATGACCTTGAGTCCATTCATGCTTGGTCCATGTCCTTGCTTGTCTCATTTAATTCCGCTAAAACCGAATCAATGATATTTACCAGAAAACGAAACAAACCCACACATCCAACACTCTATTTTGACAATGTACCAGTAACGACAGTTGAACAACATAAACACCTTGGCTTTACTTTGTCAGACGACGCCCGATGGGCAGCACATATATCTGCATCTATAAACAAAGCCTGGCAACGTATCGGCATTATTAGGTCTCTGAAATACGTACTGTCCAGGTCCAACCTCGAAAAAATGTATGTTCATTTTATCAGACCGCTGCTCGAGGATGGAGACGCAGTCTGGGGTAATTGTTCCAACGAATTAATTGCAGAATTAGAAGCTATTCAAAAGAGGCAGCAAGAATATAGACCGACGCCACTAATTTTTGTGATATTAACTCCATTTTAACCGATCTTAAATGGGAAACCCTTTAAAAAAGGAGACATAAACACAGACTCCTTCTCTTCTACAAAATGAAACACAGATAACGTCCAGAATACCTCTCAAATCTCATTCCAGTCCAACCTCAAAACCGCTATTACCTTAGAAATAACGACTCTGTACCTCTTATTCATGCAAGAAGGGAATCATATCGATGCTCTTTTCTCCAAACAGCTATACGTGAGTGAAATGCCATTACGCCTGACTTACAACAATCTCCCACGTTGTCCTCTTTTAATTCTTCTTTTAGCAGGAACCAAACAAAGTCGTCTGGATTATTCAACATTGGTTCAAGAGTTGGTCAAATCCTACACGCAAGATTACGACGTGAATGCAGTTCCCTAAATAATGACCTATTCCGAAGATCACTAGTAGACAGTCCTCTTTGCTTATGTGGAGAAATTGAAAATGCAAATCATTTCCTTCTACATTGTCATCACCACCAACATCTCCGGAACAACCTGTTTGTAGATACCCCATGCCCTCTTACAACAAACAACCTACTCTTTGGATGTGAATATCTCATCCTGAGAAAAACAAAACAATAATTATCAGGGTTCAACGATATATAGTGTTGTCAAAACGCTTCTCATAAAATAACTGGTAACAGACCAACATATTTGATGTCGAGTGTCTTTTCTTATTGTCCCTCGTGCTCCCACTCTGTCTTAACTCTCCTTAGCTCTGTCTTTCATACATCTAAAAAACATTTCACCTTGCTCACACTTAAAGTTAAAACGTTTTATCAATTGCCTTAACTGGCTACATGTGCTAACTTATTGAACGCTCTTAGAACATCTATGGAGAAGAATTCATATAAGTTTTCAGTAACTTATTTTCTAATCCATTATTGTACGAATGTATTTCACATGTCATGCTCAAATTATCATTATAGTAACAAATACTGTTTAAACCAAATATTTTTAATCATGAACGTAAATATTTTTTATCATGAACCTAAATATTTTTAATCACGAAACTTAATATTTGTAATCATGAACCTAAATATTTGTAATCACGGGCTTAAATATTCTTAATCATGAACCTAAGATCCGGTTGATGTACATGGGTACTTATACACGCCAGTGATGTACATGGGCACTTATACACGCCAGTGATGTACATGGGCACTTATACACGCCAGTGATGTACATGGGTACTTATACACGCCAGTGATGTACATGGGCACTTATACACGCCAGTGATGTACATGGGTACTTATACACGCCAGTGATGTACATGGGCACTTATACACGCCAGTGATGTACATGGGTACTTATACACGCCAGTGATGTACATGGGCACTTATACACGCCAGTGATGTACATGGGCACTTATACACGCCAGTGATGTACATGGGTACTTATACACGCCAGTGATGTACATGGGTACTTATACACGCCAGTGATGTACATGGGCACTTATACACGCCAGTGATGTACATGGGTACTTATACACGCCAGTGATGAACATGGGTACTTATACACGCCAGTGATGTACATGGGCACTTATACACGCCAGTGATGTACATGGGTACTTATACACGCCAGTGATGTACATGGGTACTTATACACGCCAGTGATGTACATGGGTACTTATACACGCCAGTGATGTACATGGGCACTTATACACGCCAGTGATGTACATGGGTACTTATACACGCCAGTGATGTACATGGGTACTTATACACGCCAGTGATGTACATGGGTACTTATACACGCCAGTGATGTACATGGGCACTTATACACGCCAGTGATGTACATGGGTACTTATACACGCCAGTGATGTACATGGGTACTTATACACGCCAGTGATGTACATGGGTACTTATACACGCCAGTGATGTACATGGGCACTTATACACGCCAGTGATGTACATGGGCACTTATACACGCCAGTGATGTACATGGGCACTTATACACGCCAGTGATGTACATGGGTACTTATACACGCCAGTGATGTACATGGGTACTTATACACGCCAGTGATGTACATGGGCACTTATACACGCCAGTGATGTACATGGGCACTTATACACGCCAGTGATGTACATGGGCACTTATACACGCCAGTGATGTACATGGGTACTTATACACGCCAGTGATGTACATGGGTACTTATACACGCCAGTGATGTACATGGGCACTTATACACGCCAGTGATGTACATGGGCACTTATACACGCCAGTGATGTACATGGGCACTTATACACGCCAGTGATGTACATGGGCACTTATACACGCCAGTGATGTACATGGGCACTTATACACGCCAGTGATGTACATGGGCACTTATACACGCCAGTGATGTACATGGGCACTTATACACGCCAGTGATGTACATGGGCACTTATACACGCCAGTGATGTACATGGGCACTTATACACGCCAGTGATGTACATGGGTACTTATACACGCCAGTGATGAACATGGGTACTTATACACACCAGTCGCATGCACACAACTGAATTAGACTTTGTACCAACATGCAAAATATCACTTATTTTCTCCATTTTTGTAAAATTCGGAATTTCGGATTTGGATATATCTTGCATTTCGTTATTCATATATCAAAGACATTATTGCTGAGTACGGGTTCTATTTTTAGCGTTATATGAGGTCGACCGCGATGACCTGCAGACGGTGTCGTTCAAAGTTAACTGGAATGATACTGATAATCTGAGTGATGTCAGAGTGATGTCCCCTGCGCCTGCCATAATTTGCAATACCGATCTTGGCAACGTGCTTTCCAATGATCCAGCTTCGGCCAACACTTGCCCGTTCCAAATAGAAGCTTCAACTGGTAAAAAATAGGCGGTTGTTTGTCAAACAAGCACATGCACGCAAATATTGATTAATAAGATTCGTTCTGGGAAGACGGTACTTATTGCATGTGCGTAAAGTGCCGTCCCATAATATCCTGTGCTGACCGCAAAGGCTAATCACAGACGACACTTTCCACATATACTAGATTCTCGGTAAGAAGGGACATCCTTTCAACGAAAAATTTCATAGAAGCGGAAAGTGTCGTTTCTGATTAGCATATGCAGTCGACATGAGCAGTAAGCCCAGGGTTCCCAGAACGAGGGTCAAAAAAAATCCTATCTCTGGTAAGCAAAATATTTATTTAAACGTTCTGTCGTTGTCAAATCTTTTTTTTTTGTATGACGAACATTAGCTTATGGAATCAGACTATTCTGACCAAGAATGTTATTTTTTCCAATTGTAAAACAACATGAACCGTTTTAACAAGGTTGATGTGGCGTTATTCCTTTATCCTGTACGGCCCAAACGATGAAAGTGAACAAGGCTGTATCTTTTCAATGTAGAGTTAGCAAACGTAAAAACACGATAAACAAAACACGAACACCCATACTAAATATTTTATTTACAGGGATAATAACATCAAATGAGACACTCGGAAAGGTAGCGTATGACCTTGAAATAAGAATTGAGGACACCGATACAATTATGCAGAACCCCTACTACTTATCAGTGGTTGCTAGCAGTAGGTATACGGGTTAATATTTGTGTCGCGTTCTGAGAAAACTAGGCATGATGCATGTGCATTAAGTGTCGTCTCAGATTAGCCTGTGCAATCCGTACAGGCGTATCAGGGACGACACTTTCCGCTCTTATGACATTTTTCGTTTAATGAAGTTTCTTTTAAACCGAACATCAAGTTAAGGAGGAAAGTGAAAGTGCGGACTGCACAGGCTAATCTGGGATGACACTTTACGCTCATGCATTGAGCCCAGTTTTCTCAGAACGCGACTCATTTATTCCATTGGTTTCACTTTGTTATTGTCATAGCAAATTGATATTATAAAATAAATGTGTGCAAATATTGTTGTACGTTATGTTCATCAGAGTCTTCTTTTATATATTGTATTGGTTTAGTTGAAAAGTTTAACCTGTTAAGCAATAAGAACAATTGGATATTTCGGTTTGAAGTTATCTAGGGCGAAATCTTGAGTGGTTTGATAACAGCATCGGAACAACAAACCGTCTTTATATATCTCAATAACCATCACATGGCCATAAATTATTTACGATTCGCTTGTCTATTATTAATACTATAAGAAATATGTAATACACCATTTTCCCGGAAAAGTTGTATAAAACCGTTCCCGTCACGTCATCACTAGGAATCTATCCAAAATAAACTTTTTTGAAAACTTCGAGTTAATTGTATAAGTGTCGTCATATCTATTGTTGAAAACAGTGATGCTACTATGCTAAAAAATGCGAAATAAATGCCTAGTTGACCGAACTTTTTGTAGACTTTATTATGACTTTACTGAGCGGCAAGATGCAGATAGTGTTTGTTTGTTGAAAGTTTGCTTAATCGTTTAAGCAAAAGCATTTCACTGACCAATATCTTGAATTTTCCGGAAAGACTTTCACAACATACGGTTCTGCTAGTTGTTTGTTGCACATTTCCCCACACCCGTGTTTATTCTTAGTCTAAAAACGTCATATTTTCCCCTTCATTTTTTCTTATGAACTTAATTACTTTCTGTTTATTTCATAACTCGTTTCGAAAAACATATGAAACATATGTTAAATATAACTATTACAGAAGGTCCTTTCCGTTTCAACGAGTCTCCCAAAATAGTCAATCTACCGACTACCATCAAGGTGATGGAAAACACCCCACCGGACACATATTTGTTCAAACTTCTATTCACCGACGAAAATCCTGCCGATACTTTTACAGTGACGGATACTATTAATGCGTCTTCCGTATTGAAAGATTATATCAAGTTTAACACGACTTGTAAGTTTCAGTTATATAATAGTTTTTGTAAGTTCCTTTTCTGTATTTTATTCCACGCGTGAGTAGGAACAACGAAGTATGAATGTTAAATCTAAAGTTCCATCTGTTTTTATGTACAAAGCAGATGTGTAAAAGCAGAAGTTACCTCTATGTTTTTGTTCGAAATGGAACATTGTGTGCATTTTGAACTAACGAAAAAAAGACACACAAAACATTCATAAAACAAAACACAACATGCATGTTTTAAAAATATAGCATGCCAACATTAATCTGATGCTTTAATGATGTTCTATATTTATAAACACTTTGATTATTTTTGATCGCGCACCTGTTTCCTAAGATAATTAGACCACACTTTTGAGTTAGCGATGTATTCTTATATTTGTTGAAACAAATTTCATTACAAAACTAATGTATTCGTTCTAACGGTACTTTTAACACAATTATTCACTCTTTGCGTGTGGAATACACTTTGAACATTATGTTTGATGTTTTATGATCACTTTATTAAATTTGCGTTTTTTATCTGTGCAATCCGTACAGGCTTTTGTGTAAGTTTAAGTTAAGTGGAATTATTTTCTCAACCAAAACGCAGTTTCGGCGGAAAGTGTCATCCAGGATTAGCCTGTGTGGACTGCACAGGGCAATCTGGGACAACACTTTAACCCTTTAAGCGCTGGAACCGAATTTTGAAGGCCTTTGCAAACAGTTTGGATCCAGACGAGACGCCACATAACGTGGCGTCTCATCAGGATCCGAACTGTTTGCTATTCCGATAATATTCTTTGAAAAAATTCGAAGAAAATGCTTATTTTAGAAATTCAACAGACGACATTTTAGCAGATGACAAATTTCCCAGCATGCAAAAGGTTTTAAGCGCATGCATGATAAAGAAAAGTTTTCCCAGATAGAGGCTCAACAGAACTATTGTCCCATTTGCAGCATACGTAGTCTCGACGGGAAATAAAACAATTGATTATGAGACTTCGACTGCAGGAGAATTTGAAATAATTATTAGCGACGGCACGGGAACGACCCAATTCTTCACCGTCACTGGTACAGTAACAATCCAATACGTGGATGTCAACGAAGATGGCATTAGCTTGGTTTTGAACTCTGTTGCACCGGCTGAATTCAATGAGGTAGGTTATATTGTATGTTCTATTACATTGCAGTTTTTACTTTGTATTGGTTAATGGACACAATTGAAAGAGATACATGTAACTTGTTGGGATTCGATATAATATATCGATTATCATGCACACGTGATCAGATAAATTATTATTTTCACGATTGACAAATACTTATGAAAAAATATGATCACAAGATAAAATCATTCGATACACTTACGAAAACAATACACTATATTTTTAATCGTATAAACTGTAAGACTTACACAAAGATTTTTTTGTTTTATTAATTCCCACTGTTTGTGCATATTTAAATGGGTTTTAATGCAGAATTTCGCGGCAATTATAATTACACATGTTCCTTGTTGACCTATGTATGTGTTAAACGGTCGCTTTAAATTTACCTTAAAACTGTATTTGAATGTTTGTTTGTTTTTGTTGTTTTTATAAATTGTAAACATTATCTTTATAATAAAGGCATTGTTACTGGATCGTGCCTGTTCCTTAATACTTTTACGACATTACGGCTGTATTATAAGAATTGTATTGAATTGTATAACATCTATTAAATAAGATTCAACTATTTAACTCAGAACTAATTTTTTGTTTTGTTTTATTTTTTTATGGTATATAACATGACGTTTTGACCATGTTGAGTTTTTGTTTTTCTGCATACACCGTGTTATATTATCATTTGCATTGAATATTGGAATGTAATGCTTCCTATATAATCTTGGTGTATAGGAAGAAAGCAAGAGCAAAAGCTACTAATATTGTTACATGCATGAGCTATCATTGACATTCATTTTTATACAGCTAACTGTATGATAGCTTAATGTACGAAATAAATAAATATTATATACATGTGCCTCATGAAACGAAATTTGCTACTAGGCTTAATACAAAGTATAACTATATTATTTCACTCGTATACCTAATATATGCACACATTAATAATATATGGTTGCAGTTAATAAGTAACATTAGAATTTGAAGTTATTATGGATATTTTATTACATATATATATATATACTCGATAGTTGTAATATACGAACCAAGTAATTTTTTTTTCAAAAAATGGAGAATATGTGTAGCGCCGTTAAATGTGGCATCGCCGTTATATGTCGCAGGCTACGAGATTTGTCGCAACGTTGACGATAAATGTTGCAAGGAACAATAAATGTCGCAACTTTAACGATAAATGTCGCAAAAATTTCAACTGCCGATATATGTCGCAACATTAACGATAAATGTCGCTCAGCTTGTAAGTTATGTTAAAATGAAAAGTTGAAGTAAAAATGACTAAAACTTTCAGGTTAGATCTAGATTAACCGACGAGGTTTATTTGGGCCGACTTCAACCAGAATTGTCAGTTTTTAGTTAATATTGTCCGAAATGGTCAGTTGTGGTCAGTATTGTCCATAATTGTCAGCTGCGGTGAAGATTGACCGAAGCGGTCATATTTATTCATTTTCGACCAAAAACGTTAAGCTGTAGTAAAAAACGACAAAATCTTTGTTTTAAATTAGCCGGAAATCGGAAAAGCGAGGGAACCGTAAGTTCTTGCTTTGGGTTTAAGGCCATTTCGACAAGTTTGATTATATAAGGTCAATCTGACAGGAACCGTCTGGGTAAAACAACATGTGAATGCTTCGGTATTTCTGCTTGAGACTGACAGCTTCGCCATCTTTGAATCAGCGATAGAAGGCGAATATTCTTGGATAGAATCATCGATCCAGGATCACACTGGTCCCAACGTCTGTGCTCAGCTCTTTAGGTAATTATGGGCCGGCAAAAGAAAATGCCTTTCTATGAAAACTGCCAGGAATTACGGGTTCTCTTCTTAAACGGGTGGTCGTTCGGGTGCAGCTGCGCAATGCATCAGATACTAAACCCATAATCAAATTATCGCCGAATACAGCTCACTTTACTCTGTGAACGGCTTTACACCAAACGTCAGTAAACAGGCTCAAATGGCAAGGACTCCGTGTCGGTCGTAATTACCAATTAACTGAACATGCTTTCCGATTTTCCTACCTTAATTGGAAGAAAGGCTTGCACTAGGGTCTGTGTTCATTCAATATTCTTGTACGGCGATAAGATAAGTTAAGTAGCTGAAAAAGTCTTTTAAGCGACACATACATTACTGTTGTCATTGACAAAAATAAGATACAAACGACAATTCTTCATAGACATCGGAATATATTTATGTTATTTTTCTTATATTTTCCAAAATTCACAGGTGTAAAACAAATGTGTCGTTTTGGTATTCCCCTGAACATTTTGGGACCTTGGCAAGGGCGGTTTTAGGAGGGCGGAAGAGGCGTGCGCCCCCCCCCCCCCTAAAATCAGCCGAGATTTTTTAAATTTAAAATGTGCATATTTGGGGCCTTAAAATCGAATGCCGAGGGTTGGTTAACCCAAAAAATTGCCTGCGGCGCATGGAATTGGATATCACAAGCTTCTTTCAACCGTTTTAGGGTTGTCAATGTTACACTAAAGTATCCACCCCCGTTGACCTACGCCCCTCCCCCATTCGAAAACCCTGGAACCGCATCTGCTTTGATGTCATTAACATGACATCACGAATTGACATATGTCAGATGTCAACCACAATACGAAGGTCTTATTGCTAACAATCATTTTTGATAGACGATTTCATTTATTTAAAGAATGGCAGCAAAATGAGATCGTCCATCCGGTTGACATTTAGTTTAGACTATTCGTGTTTCTACCAGATGCGAACACGATTCGCGATTATAATTAAATTGCATGATGTCTTCTTATCCAACAGTCGACTTATCTGGGATTTCATTTTGGAACACTTACTAGAGAAAGAACCATGAAGACAGCGATGCTGATTTTGAGGTAATTATTTTTATGTTTAATTTTAGTAGGGCATGAATATACGATTGCTCGTGTGATTAAAGCATGGTAACTATAGCATACATTTATATACCCTGATTTCATAAAAAGCTTTGCAAAGTCATGTACATTAAGTAAACGTCATTTGCATGGCCTTTGTTGGTTAATTTTGACGTTTTTTTTAATGTTAAACAAGATATTTTAATTTTGAAAGGCGATTACAAAAATAAAAAACAATGAAGCTAAAAATTATTTGTTGTTGTCTGAGGCGAATATTTTATTTCTTTAAAACGTAGGACACGGGTGCAATCATATTGGTTGTTCATTTTCTTGTATCTTTCAGACGTTGCCAATAGTATTTAAACGAAATATTCAAATTGGTACATAAATCCTTTCTATTAACTAAATGGTTTAACTATTATTATAAAATGCACTTAACATGAAAAGTATATGTATCAGAAAAACGTATGATTGTCGCAACTAGTATTTTCCTTAAAACATCCTTAAAAAGACCAGGACCGATTTCATTATCTATTTCATATTTTGGATTCAGCATACTCTTATAAAGTTTATATGCGAAAATTAGAAATCTATCTTAAATTCAGAAAAGGAACGTCTTTGCATCGCCTGCCTACTCCACGGTGAAATATCACTTTTCTATGGCAAAGTTTATTTTAATTAATGAATCCATATATTGTAATTATTCAATTTTCTAGCGGAAATTTTGCAACATCCATGACGTCAAATCAAAAGCCGTAGACGTCGCCAATTAACAAATCGCGAGCGTTAAAGGGCGACTACTCTAAATGGTTTTGTCGGAGCAGAAGTATAATGCTGCTCTCGGACTGAATACTTTTTCATTGGCTAATTTAATGAAGCGCACGTGTTGTCGCAATTTGTTATCAAGCTTTTGTATTAAATAAGCCAATGGAAACAATCGATAGTATTCACCCCGGAGGCAGATTTTGACTTCTGCTCCGACAAAATCATAAGAGTATTTGTCCTTTAACTCAGTGCGCGTGGCTCGCGATACATTAATTTATACTGTAAAATGTTGAGATAAGGGGGTACGAGGGTCAGCCCCAAAGCATCTAGAGTGTTTCAATCATTATCAAAGTACTTGACGAATTTAGCTGACACTTTGTCCATCCATCGTATTACCTAATGCGTATTACATGTGCGATCGCATGGGGAAAATATGTTTCGCTTGCTATGGAATCAGGGAACGCACAATTAAGGTCTCATATAATCGGCCGGTGCAGGTCAGGGGAAATGACGTCGTTACCATAACTTTTTAATTGGAATAATGTCTGCAGTGTACTTTAATGTCAAGCTTGGTAAACAGTGGGCTCTATTGCTTGTTGATTGAGGTCCTATAATAAAGATTGAAATTCCCGTATTTTGCGATTTTTCGAAAAAAGGTATTCTCAAAATATTACAACAGTTTAACGTTGATAAAACATATTAGTAAAAGCAATAAGATAATAAAACCGTTAACAGAGTTTTAATTTATTGTTGTTAACTTACATAACATTAATGCTTTATTTAAGGTTGATATGTTTGCTGTTTCCGATTGTGATGGCGCTAGCAAAGGGCTGGAGGACGTGCGGGCTAATGTCCGATACAGGATCTTGTTCGAAGCGGTATCAGAAGGGACCTATCATGTACCGGTTGCAGAAAGGACACCCTTAGAACGATCTACGCTGCGAAGATTTCACGGATACGAAGAGTTTTATTCGATTAAATATAATCGACTGTACAATAAGGGAAAAGAGCTTTTGTGTGAATCAAAATGCAGCAAAGTTATAACTCGTAATTACCATAATAGTAAAGGAATTGGTGTGAGAAGGTTATATCATCTGTTAAAACGAAGATATACTGGAGTTTCAGAGGCAAAGATAAAGCAAGTTATTTCTAAACTGCCGGATTATCAGAAGAGAAATGCAAAGTTTTCGAACAAAGCCCCTCTAAAGCATGAGTGCAGCAGTTCTGTGCACGATATACTTCAAATCGTTCTCGTCGATATGCAGAGACATGCACTTATATACAATAAAGAAAAGTGTAAATTCATTCTAAGCGTAATGGATATATTTAGTCGGTTTGTGTGGTTACGAGCTATACCTAGCAAATCAGCCGATGTAATCACTAAACATTTGAGTCGCATATTTGCAATTTCGGTAAACCAAAAATAATTCAGGATAATAGAGGACGTGAATTCGATGAGGAAGTAAAACCGGAAGGGATCCTTATAATGACAATTCAAAGCTAAATCGCAAATTGCTAATAAAGAAACTAAGAGATGCCGCAAAAGACGACAGAGCTCAAGAGAAGGCAAACAAAACACCGATTTATAATATTGGAGACTCAGTGCTGTTACGCTACAAGGAAAAAGGTTTATTAAATAGGAGAATATGGGCAGAAGAGGGGGTGATACAGAAGCGATCTATGAAAACAAACATGTTCACAATTAAATATCGTGTCCCCGAATCTGCTCGAGCAGGACAATCTGCCCGTTCGGAAGAAAACTGGTACCACGTAAGCAACCTCACACAATATACGTGTACATCAACTGGTGCATCCAACAAGAAACGGTTACATCGAAAACAGTATTGCATAGCTACAACAAAATCGTCTCAGCTTGAAAAATTGAGATCGGAATTCGGATTGCCCGTCGTAATGGATCCTATTGGGAACGGAAACTGTCAGTTTGCAGCTGTTTTATATCACCTACGCCAGTATGGAATACATAGGTCGAAAGAAACGCTTAGACAAGACGTAGTAACCTTTTTGAGGCAAACACCCGTACTTGGTAATAGGATTTGTGGAGCAAACTGGTGGAACTCAATACTTTAGCAACCACGAAATTATTTGTCGCGGATGTCTACAGAATATATATACGGTGACCAAATAACATTGCAAGCGATGTCGCAGCTGTATAATATGCAGATTTTAATAGTGTCGACTAGGAATAGTGCAACTACATTGATAAGTCCGGATGGGAGTTCATGACTGTCAAGCCGTTACCCTCTAATAATAATTGGACATTACCCAGAGGGCGCCGGTGAGCATTACGTTGCCCTTGGTTATAATAAACATGTATAAGAAAGAATTGTAGACGCATCAGCACGAGGAACTTGGTAAACTGATCCACCTACGAGCGATGATGACCTGAATGTCGGCGGTGATGACTTGAGCGCTGGCGGTGATGACCTGAGCGCTGGCGGTGATGACCTGAGGCTGGCGGTGATGACCTGAGCGCTGGCGGTGATGACCTTAACGCTGGCCGGGATAACCTGAGCGCTGGCGGTGATGACCTGAGCGCTGGCGGTGATGACCTGAGCGCTGGCGGTGATGACCTGAGCGCTGGCGGTGATGATCTGAGCGCTGGCGGTGATGACCTGAGCGCTGGCGGTGATGACCTGAGCGCTAGCGGTGATGACCTGAGCGCTAGCGGTGATGACCTGAGCGCTTGCGGTGATGACATAAACGCTAGCGGTGATGACATGAGCGCTGGCGGTGATGACCTGAACGCTGGCGGTGATGCCTGAGCGCTGGCAGTGATGATTTGAGCGCTGGCGATGATGACCTGAACGCTGGCGGTGATAACCTGAGCGCTGGCGGTGATGACCTGAACGCTGGCGGTGATGACCTGAGCGCTGGCGGTGATGACCTGAACGCTGGTGGTGATGACCTGAGCGCTGGCGGTGATGACCTGAGCGCTGGCGGTGATGACCTGAGCGCTGGCGGTGATGACCTGAGCGCTGACGGTGACGACCTGAACGCTGGCGATTATGAACTGAGCGCTTGCGGCGATGACGTGAACGCTGACAGTGATGACCTGAACGCTGGCGACCTGGGATCGCCCAATACCAGTGACATTACGCGATTGAGAGAAATGGTACAGTTCAAAAGGAACCGAAAACATGTTCACCAAAACCGCCATGTGAACTTGCCGCGTGAGATTTGGTCTATACTTGTTGATATTGTGCTAAAACTAAGCCCTTTGTCAAGAAACTCCCTGCAACGGGTAAATAGGATGTTTAGAGATTTAGTAGGTAAGACACCACCTCCGCGGTTGTATCTATGCCCTAGTCGGTTCGGTGACGTTACCGTATAGCCCATCAGTGTTCGAAAGATAATCGCAATATCTGGCGCTGGCAGTGGACTGGTACAGGCGATTCGTCAACTTATAAGGCATTCCTCGTGAGTAAATGCATGGCTATTTCTGCGTTTAGCTACTTTATGCGGCTGGCACACGGTAGAAGGAATTTGGTATAGACGGCAACGGCGCAATTAATGCCATAGCGTTATATGTTCAACTGCAGCAATGTATAAACATAAAACATAATAACTGAATACACAATATGTGTCACAATTCTATTTTATCAATATGAAAATTAACATGAAAGTTTGTATCTTTTCACAGATTGTGTTCCCAAAAACTACCGACCATTTGGCATCAACGTGCAAGTATAAACGTTAATAAAAGGGCGCGTAAACAACGTTGACGCCGGAAATTCACGACGTTATTTCCGTTCATAATAAAACATCTGAAAATAAAACATGGCCGCTGATGAAGACCGTGAGGTCGAAAGCTTCGGCAAAAAATAAATACAGCGTTTTTGTTCAAATAATACAAGGCTTATAGAGACTTTGTTATATAACATTTTCATGATGACAGCTCAAATAACGGATAACGTTCCTTTTGCGCGACTGAAGAAACTGACTGAGAAGATACTGTATGCCGGTATGAGAGTCATAGACAATTTTTGAAATAATGCGTCAATGGTGAAATAGTTCCAAAAGGATTTGCATTGAAGTGGAAGATGGATCTTCACAAAAATGAACAGGAAAATGGTCGCGTTGCTAAAGTCCTGCATAGAACATCACTCCACTTAATGCCTAAGGGTATTGCTGTTTGTTACCGGGTTTTGCGTGATGTTATCAACTTGAAAAAGGAATATTCAAATAAGATGTCTTCCTCAATTACTAAACATAAATGCGAAAAGCTACAGAAAGAACTGGATCAATTTTCACTTGAAACACAAATTGAACTTTTAAGAACAAAGAAAAAGAAAATGAGCGTCCTTAAAAAAGATAACACACATTCTAAAAACAGTTAAATACTTGAAGATAAGAATGTCGCTACTGACAAACCGGAGGTGCAGTGTAGCCACACCGGAAAAGGTTCAATAACTGCAGAAAGCGTCCATTTCGGCGCAGAGGAACCGGAAGTGGGATCTATTGGTTCAGAAAATCTTTCCATGCCTTCAAAAAACATGCATGTGTTGTTAGACAAGCCGGAAGTGCAACGCCGCTATACAGAAAACGATTCAACGTCTAAAAATTGTGTTATCGTTACTGAGGGACCGTCGGTCCAACCGGATGTAGTGACTAACCTGTCTAAGAAGCAACTAACCGCCTCACAAATAAAAGTTCCATCTAAGGGATTGAAATTTGTTCCAACAAGAAGAGTCGTTGACAAGGCAAGTTGATGACGGACCTCACTGCATGGGAACGTCGCATGCGTCTTAGAGAATATTTCGAAAGTTTAAGCTCTTTATGAGTAAATCTGAAGAATACGCTCTGACCGAACTTCTTAACGACGATGAAATTGTCATTCGGCCTGCTGATAAAGGTTCTGGTATAGTCGTAATGGATAGCACAGATTACATAAAAAAATAAAAGTTGAAATTTCCGATAGCGGCACATATGCGGAAGCTACCGACGACAAAACAAAATCAGTGCATAACAAGGTAAAAAAGGTGGTAGACAACCTGTACAAAAGAGGTTCCATAGACAGTGATCTCCGACAATACATGACAGGGAACGATGACACTTCCGGTAAGCTTCAAGGGAACCCGAAGTTACATAAGCCAGGAATGCCGTTACGCACCAATGTGAATGGTAGAAGCCACCCGACAGAGAAAATGGCGGAAATTGTTGAGGACCAGTTGCGAAGCCATGTGACGTCACTTCCGTCATTTGTAAGAGACACTATGGACTTCTTAAACATAATACAAAAATTAAAACAACCTCTTCCGAAAGGTACGCTCATATTCTGTTTAGATGTGAAGGCCCTGTATCCAAGTGTCCCGAGAGATGAGGCCCGTTCTGTTGCTATAGAGGCTTAAAACAGGCGAACAGACCCGGAAATTCCTACAGAGGGCGTCATCGTGATGATGGACACTGTGTTGGAGAACAACACCTTCTCATTCAACGACGAACACTTTATACAGACGGAAGGGACGGCATTTGGCTCACGCCTCGGGCTGAACTATGCATCAACCTACATGGGTGCTTGGGAAGAGGAACTTTTCCGGCAATCAGAAAAGCAACCAATCGCACACTTCCGGTTTGTGGATGATGTGTGGGGCTTATGGACGCATGGTATCGAGGCACTCAAAACTTTCCACACAGAAGGAAATGAAATCAACCCTCGCATTAAACTCGAGCTCCGCTATTCTTCGGAAAAACTAGAGTTCCTGGACACGATGACATCAATACGGAACGGGCGCCTTCAAACCGACCTATATACTAAGCCTACCGATAAACACCTGTACCTACACAGGGATTTTTCGCACCCGGAGTCTACAAAAAAGCAACACCATATGGTCTTGGTGTGCGTGCGAAAAGAATCTGTTCAGAGGAGGTTGCCTACCGAAAGCACAGGCAGGCGGTAAAAACACAGCTCGTGAACCGTGGATATGACGGGGCGTTTGTAGAGACCGAATTGATAAAGGTAGACAATAAAAAGAGAGAGAACCTTTTACGCGAAAAGACAAACTCGGAGCATAATACAAGGATTCCGCTCGTGATAACCTTTTCGCATGCACACGTCTGATAGAATGAAGGAAGTGTTCTCTGAGCCCCCATTAGTAGCCTTCAGAAGAGATTGCAACCTGCAAGACATCCTAGTGCACAAAAAACACAATAGGATATTCTTCCGAAAGCCCAATATGAGCGGGCCCTGTGGGGCGCAGAGATGCGCCATTTGCCCGTACATGATGAAGGCGGCATATATTTCACAGATTCCAGCGGCAGGAAGTACAGCGTCAGAAACAATGTTGATTGCAAATCATCCAGTGTTGTGTACGCGGTCAACTGTCGTCGCTGTCGCAGGTTCGTGCATGTGGGAGAGACCGGCGGAACTATGAACCAGCGACATATATTTAATCTGTCGCATATTCGCACACAGCACAGTGACCCAGTAGCTGAACAATTATACAAAGACGGACATTACATGGATCTTTCCAAATAATGGGATTCGAAAAACTCAGCGGGTCGGACGAGTACCGCAAAACCATGGAGCAATTGTGGAAGTTAAAACTAAGGACATACCGACCATATGGCATTAACGTGCAAGAATAAACGTTAATAAAAGGGCGCGAAAACAATAATAAAAAAATAAATAAAATAAAACATGGCCGCTGATGAAGACCGTGAGGTCGAAAGCTTCGGCAAAAAATAAATACAGCGGTTTTGTTTAAATAATACAAGATACTAATAGAGACTTTGTTATATATATATATATATATATATATATATATATGTTTAAAGTAAATGCGGCCATTTTTGTGATTGGTTAGTTTAAAGAGTACGAGTTCAAATTCCAAAAGGATCGGGAATCTAATAAAACAAAATAACTGTGTACGGAGGATGATATTTGACACTTTTACTATCCAAAAACTTTTATATTCACAAAACTAAAGGAAATAAGTAACAGAAGGCTAAGTTCACTGATAAACGGGGATGAGGTATTTTTCATTAGATTGATACTCTGCAGCGAGCCACTGAATCGGCGACATAGAATACCGCTGCCTATATGTTAAGCATTATTTGAAGTCAACGATATTGAAAAAATAAAAAGAACATATTATTCTTCAGTCATTTCATCAGTATGCCAGTACAAACTCCGGCATATGCCAGTGCGTCTGCAAAATAGCAATACATTAACTGAGATAATGATACATGTACTACAGTCATGTAACTAACATACAATATTCAATACAATGTTATCGTAATTTGTGTTGCTGTAATAATGTTACAGTTTTATCACATCTTACAACATGTGGACAATCTGGATAACAGCAGTCCATTTAGCACAGGGAAATCAACATCTGGCTACTCGAGCCAAGAATTATACAAATTGATTGGGTCAATATTGACCCAAACTGACCATTTCGGCCAATACTGACCGCAAATGACAATTATGGAAAATACTGACCACAATTGACCATTTCGGACAATACTAACTAAAAACTGACCATTCTGGTGGAAGTCAAATCAAAGAACCTCGTTGGGTAATCTTAATCTAACCTTAAAGTTTTAGTTATTTTACTTCAGGTTTTCGTTTTTATCATGACTTACAAAGGTGTGCGACATTTATCGTTAATGTTGCGACATATATCAGCAGTTGAAATTTTTGCGACATTTATCGTTAAAGTTGCGACATATATCGTCAGTAGGATTTGCGACATTTATCGTTCCTTGCGACATTTATCGTCAATGTTGCGACAAATCTCGTAGCCTGCGACATATAACGGCGATGCGACATTTAACGGCGCTACAAAATGTTTTTGTCAACTACGGAAGAACAATATCTTTAAAAAATGCGATATTTGATAATTATTAATTGAAAAGGGATGCAACAATAGGATAAATAGAATGTTATGTGAGTTTTGGATAAAGATTAATTCTACATGTATCATGCTCGCCTCGAACCATATTAGAGCTCGACAAGCCTCGCGCTTCGATGGTTCCAAGCCTCGCATGATTTTCTTGATCTTTATCCAAAACTCACATAATATTCTCTATATACATGTATGTATTGTTGCAATTAAATGTATTATTACTTTGTTTAATCATAAACTATTTTCTTTGCAAACACGGAATGCTTACTATATCCACTTGGGCTTTTGGTCCTCTGGAAGTTTTGTTTTATAAACTTGTTGTTTCATTTACACTGTTGAATCTAAGCGTTATTTAGACATTTATTTATAAAAGATAATGATGCAATTTTGTTTGTTTGTTATATAAATATATACATACAAAACACTTTATAACATCATGTCGTACACAATATGAAGTTTTTCCACACGCTTGAGTCCCATGTCTTTGACCATCCCTGCAGTAACTCTTATAATTTATAAACCCTGAAATATTAATTATATTAAAATGGTTCACAATAGTGGTAGTGTTCATGGTAAATGTTATATTTCAATGTTCAATAAGGCGAATGCTAATTTTCAATCACTGATTTTTCCAAATAAAACACAAGTAAACTATTTTTAGGAAGGTATTTATGTGTATGTAAAATATGTTTATTCTGTGTGTTTAAATTTTCAACTACACACGCATACGATTCAATGATACATATTTTTAACGTATTGATACAATTGAAGCATGCTCATTTAACGTTAACGCCTCAGATAGTATTTTTTCCGGTTGCAATACTTTCGGCCTCTAGTTGCGATGTGTGCTCGTGGCGACTCTTTCTGGTTAAGGAAATGATTATGTTAACTAAATCAGTGAGTTTAAACAGTAGTTGTGTTCTCATTGTTTTATACCAACGTCTTGTATAATGAGGTCTACAACGTTCAATCACAAATAAACTAAAACAAACAAATCTGTTTCACAAATCTTGCTTGATACAAAAAATATACGCGTTTTCACGGCTTTTTCACTTATTTGTAAGACAACGTTTGGTTTACAAAATAAATACTGTCAGTTAAAAATCAAATCTAACGTAACGAACATTATGTTATTTTCGTGGTACAAGATTGTGAAAATGATAAATACATACAATCAGTATCGCAGACGAAAGTTATGTAGGTCTATCTTTAGTATTTATAGAAATTTAAAACCTAGATTCAACTTTTTTGAAAATGAATACAATCGACGATTATAAGTTATTACAAAATATCGGAAGACATGTCATTTAAACAGTGAACATAAAAACTGAAACCCGTCAAATATGTTATGTGTAATTCAAATTTAATCTATAATTATATTTATTCATTTTGTCAAATATCTACAATTTAGGCGGGTCGGATTCAACGAGATAACAGTTGGCTGCCAGACGGTTACATACCTCATATCGACAGCAGCCGTCTGCTTCTGTCCGTATACATGTGTGACTCTAAATTATGGAATACCGTAAGGGGCCATGGTGGTTACACAATAAAATTCAGAGGGCGAGAATGCGAAATCGCGAGAGTACGATGATGCGATTGCGACAATACAATGACGTTAGTGCGACAATACGAAAGCGAGAATCCGAGAACGCGATGGCGAGAATACGAGAATGCGAGAACGCGATAGTACGATGACGCCAATGCGAAAATACGATGGCGACAGTCCGAAAGTACGATGGCGACAATGGGATAGTCATATCGTACTGTCGCCATCGTATCATCGCATTCTCGCCATCGCGTTCTCGCATTCTCGACATCGTATAGTCGCAACGTCGTCATCGTATTGTCCCATTCTCGTAATCGTACTCTCGCGCTTTCATTCTCGCCATCGCGTTCTCGCATTATCGCCATGGTATTGTCGCACTGTCCTCATCGTATTGTCGCATTCTTGTCATCGCACTCTCGCGTTTACGCATTCTCAAATTGTCGCAATTGCACTATCGCATTGTCTCCATCGTATTGTCGCACTGTCGTCATCGCACTGTCGCATAGTTGTCAACGTACTATCGCGTTCTCGCATTCTCGCCATCGCGTTCTCGCATTCTCGCTATCGTATTGTCGCACTGTCGTCATCGTATTGTCGCATTCTCGTCATCGAACTATCGCGTTCTCGCATTCTCGCCCTCTGGGTTTTAATGTGTAACCACGATGGGCCTAACGGTATTCGGTACTAAATGGACCTCAGCATTTTTATGTCAGTTCATATTTATTTTGGGGCTGCCTGGCTGGCATCTTCAATGTCACATGGTCCTCAGTGGGTATTTCTCATTCAATTTATTTAAGAGTATGACACCGGGATCCGTCATATATTCCTCGGTCGTATCTTCCACCAACAGCACAGACAATGGCGAATTAATATACTACTGGATGAATTGTGGGAAGGATTCAAAGTACTTCTCGTTTGATCCGGATAAAAATGAGGTAAACGAAAATGATTTGATCCGCGCTGTGCGAAAACGGGCCTTACTGTATGTACGTAGAGTGTCGTTACAGATTAGTGTGAGGAGGCCGCACAGGCTTATCAGTGATGAAACTTTCCGCTTTTGATGGTGTTTGTTAGTTTGAAGAAAGTATCTTTCTAGCGAAAATCAAGTTTAAGCGGGAAGGATTGCTCCTGATTAGCCTGTGCGGACTAGACAGGCTAATAAAGTTCGACAATTGAAGCACATGCATTAAGCCTCGTTTAATCAGAGCGCGGCTCATTTGTAGAAATAATGAAAATGACTTTAACTTATTGTTTTTCTATGATTATTTTATTTATTTGGTGATGTAATTCTATTTAATATGTCATTTAATGGTGCACGACAGTCGATTACTTAGTAATTTATATTAGTAAACGTTAACACTTTTCACTATAGGAATTGACTTGACCAATTTTCTGTAATTAATATCAAAGCGCATCTGTGCGAATGTTTGAGAACATATTTTTTATCAATTAAGTGTATTCATTTTAGGTCAAGCTGGTTCGAGAATACGACATGGATAAGGGGTTGTCTGGCACTGCCACCTGTAACATAACTGCACGTGACACCGGCGGTTTTACAGATACAAGTAAGGTTTTGATTTTTATGGGTTTATCAACACGTATAGGCTTACTGTCTATGTTCCATGTTTTAATCACTTTCGATGTTTTTGATATTTTCTTGAATCGCGTACGAACTGTTTCAAACATACATTTTGTTTCCAGAAAGATATCAAGGGTGTGTCTGTACAGTTGAAACATTTCTCTAATTAAAGTTCTTTCATGAAGTCAATTTTTATAATATGTTTGTGCTATGTGAGTTAACAATTCAGATTATAATTTTGAGGGAGAAATAAAATAAACGTTGGTCTGTACTTGATTGAATATTGAATATTGTTTTAAAAGCTATAGCGATTTTTCAATTATTTTAGAAGAAAGCATTTCGTTACAAAACAAATGTTGTTTACAACATTTCAATCACTGATTCTAGACACATTTATAGTGATTTTTAAATGATGTTTTATCAACGCGTTAAACGATATAAGGGTTTCCGCATTATATGATGTATTTATTTATGTTTTGGATATCATTACGAATAATTAATTCGCTTTACCTTTAACTTCATTTACAGAGTCATTTACACTCACGGTGAAGAAAATAAACGACATCGCACCAGAGTTTCCCCACAAGAACTACGTCTTTTTCCAAAAACCGTCGGATACGTTTTTCACGCTGATCGCAAACATGTCGGGATCGGATGCCGACGTTGTTGATACGCCGACCGTTCTGACCTATAGGTTTGGTCCCACCCCCACCAGTACCATCGCTTCAACGGAGTCCCATTTTCAGGTATAATGACAGATTCTGACACAAAAGTTTGGTCCTTTGTGTATTAAAGCTTCGACTGAGTCCATTTTTCAAGTATTATTAGATACTAGTATTCTCTCACCAAGGTGGGAGGGTACGTTGTTAACGAATTTGTGCTGTTTGTACTTTTTAAGGGTTCTGAGGCAACACTTCTTTGCGTCGGAATATTGACCGATTACAAAATAATGACATTTCTTCGAATCGACGAGTGATCTTATTATTCCTATGCTAGTATACATTCAAGTATATACCAACGACCCACGCATATATATCCCACCATTTTCCACGTTTGTGCAAAACTTGATAACTATTTTTTATGTACATATACACAACATGAAACTAAAGAACCATCAGCAAGAGAACGGTTTAATAGTACATGTCTTGTATCCACGACTTATTGAATTATTCGTAACATTTATATTTGTTTGAGAATCCGTAAACAATCCACGCACACATATCCCACTATCATCCTTGTTTATCATAGATTTTTAAAAATATTTTACTTACACAGAAACAACTTGACACTAACGTAACACCAACAGGACGATAATCTTTTGTTCAAAACGAGGCACTTAATTGTTGGAAATACAATCCGGATATGGCTGGCAAATGTATACATACCCTGATTGGTTGTTAGATGTGCACACGTATTGTGCATTAAATTGTATATTACATTGTACAGCATGCATGTTTTGGAATGGCTAAGCCAGGGCACTAGATACCGCGCTGATTATCCTATCTGGCTTGTGGTGGTTCATATAAGTAAAAGCCTCTATAACGCTCAAGTGAACGAAAGGTCGTTAAGTATTTCGTAGAATAAAGTTAACAACTAAACAATCAGTGTTCCTTATAGCAATAGCCACAATTTCAACGCTAGATGTGGTATGATTACATAGATTTTTGTAGATACAAAATGCTCGTTTTTATTTATTTGTGACACAATTAATTCCATTTTAATTTCCCGCGAATATATCTATGCATACTACACACGAACACTAAAATGGTACCATGTTAGTGTTCATGCGTCGTATGAATAGATGTCGTTGCGGGAAATTTAAATGGAATAACCGGTAAATATGCAAAACAATAATAAAAACGAGCATTTTGTATCTACAAACATCTATTTTAGCAGGCCACATTTGGCGTTGAAATTTCTGAAATTGCCACAAGCAACACAGATTTTTAATTGTTTAACTTTATTTTACAAAATATTGTACGAAATTTTCGTTGATTTTGAGTAGTAATGGGGCTTTAAGTCTTTGTTTCACAGTAATTGATAAATGACATTACATGTACGTTCGGGCCGGGGAAAGAGTAGTGTTCGGTTACACACTCTACATTTTTTTTAATTTACTGACCAAGAATCAAATCGAAAATGATCATTTAGAAGCCATTTTACTTTAAGAAGTGCACATTGATTAAAACATGTTTTTCACACTGATATATTTTGGAAACCTCTTTGCAGTTGCTACATTTACATCAATCTGTATTGTAGATACATTTTATTCACAGGACGATACATAAATTAAAAAACCAACAATTGTGCATTATGGGCTAAATCACTAATACCTATATTTATATATATACTTAGTACATATTGACACACATTTGCTAAAGAAGCGACAAAAAAGGACAGAGTAAAAAACAGAACGGAGCATGCGAACTATTTTATCACTCCACTACTAGTAAACATATTAAGAGTCAATGGGGCTAATAACTTCTACGTTTCAACTATCCCATTTATGCCTCACGTCTAGAAAAACGGCCTTGGTAAACATCGTAGATCCAGATGAGACGCCGCATGATGCGGCGTCTCATCTGGATCTGCGCTGTTTGCTTATAGGAATTTCTGTAAGAATCATTTTAAATATAGAAATAACTATACTAGACATCCCTAATTTTTGTAAAAAAAATATCCAATTCAGAAGGATGGGAAAGTCCACTAAGCATAAATGGGTTAAAATGGCGTTTGTTATAGATTGATGAAGACGGAATACTCTACATACGTAACGTCTCTACGGTTCCTGACGGCTCGTATAAGACGTTCGAGATCATCGTCTCCGACAATGACGCTACGGCGCCTCTGGAAGGAACGTGTACAGTTACTGTGATATTTAGTGGGGTATGTACGTATATCAACGAATACAGTACATGCAACTGTTGTACAAATACTGTAAAACATGTGCAAACGTTTTTTCTTATTTTATTAATTGCCTTAAATCTTATCTTATCTTGGTATCTTAAAATCATACCAAGTTTCGTTGGCTAACCTGAATACGTTGACCTAGTATTCATTTAAGGCGTGCTTTATTGAGCACATATTTCATGAATGCAAAATAGTGAAAATCAATGACATTAAATTGGTATATCATTGGCTTTGTTCCCGTGTGTGTGTGTGTGTGTGTGTGTGTGTGTGTGTGTGTGTGTGTGTGTGTGTGTGTGTGTGTGTGTGTGTGTGTGTGTGTGTGGTGTGTGTGTGTGTGTGTGTGTGTGTGTGTGTGTGTGTGTGTGTGTGTGTGTGTGTGTGTGTGTGTGGTGTGTGTGTGTGTGTGTGTGTGTGTGTGTGTGTGTGTGTGTGTGTGTGTGTGTGTGTGTGTGTGTGTGTGTGTGTGTGTGTGTGTGTGTGTGTGTGTGTGTGTGTGTGTGTGTGTGTGTGTGTGTGTGTGTGTGTGTGTGTGTGTGTGTGTGTGTGTGTGTGTGTGTGTGTGTGTGTGTGTGTGTGTGTGTGTGTGTGTGTGTGTGTGTGTGTGTGTGTGTGTGTGTGTGTGTGTGTGTGTGTGTGTGTGTGTGTGTGTGTGTGTTGGGGGGAGTGGGAATCGTACAAACGTAGAGGGTATCGGACATGGTACTCCCGGACTAAGGCGGAAACCATATTTTCTACGAAACGGCAACCTTATTTTATTTGAAGTTACATAAAATCATTATTAGGCCACTCCAAATTGATTTGCTGGTCTACGGATTTTTTTGGAAAAAAGTTGAAGAGGCGAGCGAAATTTTTTTTTTTTGAAAACAGGAACATTTTCAAGCGAGCGAAGAGCGAAGAATAAAACAAAATCACATTTCGATAGAAAAATATTGCATTAACAAGAGATACAGGTTTAAACAGCTATAGTTTACATTTTAATCAATTCTTATACAAAGAAAAGAATTTATGTACAAACAAGCAATACTATATCTATGAGTAACATACTTTTCAAATAAAAATGCACTAAAATTAGGTTTCAGCACTTAAACTTTTAAATGCAGAACACAAGTCTATAGCTAGTGTTTTCCTATCAGGAATAGCATTACTTGTAAGTTTAAATTAAACATCTTCTAATGCAATTAGTATAATAACGTTTATATTTTTATATTAAACAACTCTTTTATGAAGATTCTGCGCTATTATATGACTTTGCAGCCGTTAAAGCTTCCGATATGATTTCATGTCGGAACAATGTTACAGCAAATTGACATAAAACCATACGAGGTCGATGTATATCGACCTCATATTAATAGGAGTAAGTTGCATATGACCTTTGACCACGAAATATAACATATCATTGAAGTGAGGGACACATGTCTACCTACTGCTGCTTATATTTGTTTGAAGTTTTCAAAAGTGAAAACTGTGAAAAGGTATACCATTTGCAAGCTGTGAAAAGGTATACCATGTTGCAAATTGCACTTGAAAAGGGACAATCATCAAAATGATAATGACAGACAGTCGGACAAAGGCCATGCATGTAATCCATTGTCGATAACATTTTCTAAAAGGGGCATGTCGATGGCTAGTACGGTATTGTATTTTTCTGAAATAAATGTATTCATTACAAAGAACTGTTTTGATGTTTCTAACATAACCTAGCTGTAAAACATGTTCCGTCAACCATGTATTTTAATACTTCTAAAACATTGTCCCTGCGACTCTTTTAGAACCAGCCTTTAATGATTTTATGTTTATTTTTTCTTCACTTAAAATTGTGTTATATGTAAAATGTGCCTACATATAGGGAAATAAGTCCCATTTTATGAAGAAAATGCAAAAAAAAATACGTCATGTTTCCCGATGTTGTTTCAAATTGAACATGCTTCAACGGTATCTGCTGATAGTTGTATGTTCGAACGTGAACAGACACATTCAAATAAGTCACAGAACGAAGCAGATGTGTTTATATTTATAAGGGTTGGCTGCAGCAACTTTTCACCGCAATTTGTTAAAACGGTCACGCAGGAAGCCATTTTTTCTGGTCGTCTCGATCAAAGTTTCGAGCGACTGCAGTTTTCGATTAAAAAGGCAACGAAACATTATATTTAGCATTCATATTCAGCGTCAAATCGTTTCTGCGAGATAGCTTTTTTTCTTTTTTTTTACAAATTAAAAAAACACATGCGCTATGGTTACAGTAGGACACAAAAATGAGTGCGAGCAGTATTGTTTTTTTCCATTTTGAAAAAATACGTGCGGTAAATCCGACGACCAACACATCAATTTGGAGTGGCCTTAGCGTGTAGTAGCACGTGTAAGGAATAAGTATCTAAATGTATAGGATGATTAATATAAATAACGCATCCTATAAAATTAAACTTGCGAATGAACATAATGCAAACCAAACGAAATCTGTGCCCGTATTAGACTGAAATTAAAGTTATGTCGCATATAAATAACACAAATTACAGGTGGCGACAACAACAACAACGACGACCGAGAGGTACTATGTCTTTTTGGACGACCATGAGAATTACTGGTGGATGTTTCTGCTCGGCGCCCTCGTGTTTGCCGCCGTCGTCATCATCATCTTCATCGCCTGCAACGATCCCAGGATCTACGACTATGTCGTTTACCAGATGAACAGGTTTGTACAGCAATCCTTTTCTGACTGATATTTGTCTTGTTCTGTGAAAATTGGGCAAAGTGCATATGCGTAAAGTGTCGTCCCAGAATAGCCTGTGCGAACTAGCCAGGGACGACACATTCCGATTTAATGGTATTTTTCGTTTTAAGGAAGTCCCTTTTTCCGAAATTCTAGTTAAAGCGGAAAGTGTCGTCCCTGATTAGCCTGTGCTGTCTGCACAGGCTAATCTGGGATGACACTTTACGCAGATGCATTTTGTCCAGTTTTCTCAGAGCGCGACTCAATTAGGTAATCCAGCCTCACGCGCACAGGGACCTCGTATACTTCGAAATTCACACGCATGACACTCTTCAAACCGAAAGCACTTGAAACAATCTTATAGTGATATTAAGGGCATTTTCACACTTAAATTGAGCTGAAACGAATTAAAAGGTTAAAAGTGTTAGTCAAAATGTGGTAACTGACCAATTATCTGCAACTCATCTTGCCACCAGTTGTTTATAAAAAATATTTTATTTTCGATATTTTACATGACTATACAGTCCCCTAAGCCGAGCGGAACTGTCTTTTTTATCAGGATCTGAGTTAGTGTTCGAATGTCGTATGAACTATTATGCACTAAAACTAATTTAGATTTACATCGTACATATAATAATTTATGTCGTCAGTTGTCAAAACGAAAGTACGGTTGATATTCAATTGCATTAATTTTCTCTTTCCGTGATATTGTTTTAGTATGTTGATGCTACATTATCAAAAATAAGTGTATATGCAGTGAAAACACCAAAAATAAACAACGGTTGCGATTGACACATATAAACGTATCCTGTTAGATGCGCATAATATCATTTTAACTGTGTACAATTTAAATCACAATTCGAGTAAAAAGTAGATGAACTTGCGCGTGGCAAACTGTAAGTAAATTTCAAGTTTACTGAAGAGTGGCGACGCTAAAAGCCAAAACCTTTAAATACAATGACAGTAAGATACTACCTCATGCGGTAGTTTTAAGCACTTAAGTTCCGTTCCAAGGATGGGAAGCAGGTAGACCCTGCCCAAAACGACATCAAATATGTATTAAAGCAAATCTTCTGACGGCTTACCACAGGGGTAAACACATTGCGATCACTTTGCGGTGGCATGTATGTTTTGCATACAGGTGTTCAATAACCGTTCTTTTGTGTGAGGAAATTTGGGCATATCAAGCAAAAGGAGAAGAAGAGTTTCAGTAGACATTTTAACACATTCACTGTTTCAGGTTTGCTCACTGGTGCCGTCGCAAGCCGAAGCCGAAGGCACCAAGGAGAACGGTTGGGAAGCTTACCGTTACGGTTAACAACAAGCGACTTGAGAACGACCCTGACAACGCGTTGCCATGGGAGCTGCTCGCTAAAGATGGTGACGTACCGGAACTAAATCAAGTCCAGGTAGGTTAACCTATTTATGCCTAGCGTCTAGAAAAAGGCTTTGACAAACAGCGACGACCTAGATGAAACGCCGCATGATGCGGCGTCTCATCAGGGTCTGCGCTGCTTGCTGAAAGGACTTTCTGTAAGAAATATACTAAATATAGAAATAAATATACTAGACATCCCTAATTTTGGAAATAAATTTATCCAATTTATATGGATGGGAGAGTCCACTAGGCATGAATGGATTAATTTGGAGGAGCACGAAGACTATTAGGGTCCGTGTATATACCGTCTTTTCCATTTTCATTTTGCATAAGAAACAATGAAAAACAAAAATCAACGTATATTAGTTTATTATCCGATTTTCTTACAACCTGAACAAAACCAAAAAACAAAGTTGAGTTCTTAATTATACAAACATTGATATATGAAAATTAAAACACAGTGCCTTTTTCCATTAACCGTTCTTGAATTGATACAACGGTATACGAAAACGAGGGGCGCTCCGCTGTTTTGGAGAGATAAGTCTTTATTGATCTTTTGCGCAGTTTTATCCCTTAGATCGTATTATTATTTTTTAATACATACATGTAGACAATTATAGACGCAGAATAGGCGAGTCTTGGGACAGCTATTATTGGCTACTCTAATTGGAAAATACATAGATCTAGTAATATTATATTACACGACCATTATTTTATAATAAAAGAAAAATCAATGCTAATTAAAGGCCATTATTTAAAATACCATATAAGTTACAACTATGAAATTGTTACAAATAATTAAGTTTATGAATAAGTTTTTAGGTACGTTTTTTTCCACTTTTCGAATGACTTTTTGCATGAACTTGATGCGTATAAAAGGAATAAAATAATACATTTTTCGACTTTTCATGCACTTTAACAGATCACGCAAGCCAACGCTTGCTTGAATGCGCGTTCTCTCGACAAAGCATACACGTATAGTTACAGATATACAAGCTTTTCCATAATGGTATTCGAGTTCCATTTGAGGAGACAACCAGGGTCTTAAACGGAACGTTTCAACGCGTGCAAGTAATTTCTATAGGCGTTACGCATGCTTTTCGCCTTCTTTATGAATCGTAACGTTTAAAGTCATTTTTAGCGGCGTTATAATATCATTGGAAGGTACATATTTTGTGAGCATTAACTAAATCTTGAGCCCTCTTTCCGGAACATTAAATATATAGTTTAATTAGTTTTTAACTAGGCACATTTATTAATATTATTAATAATATTATATATAATTATTTCAAGCGCAAAACGGTTTCATATAAGGTGTTTGGTTATAACTCTTTCAGAGCTAAAATCAATAGACATATCACAGTTCAGTTGTGAAATGTAACATGTATTTGTATTGGAAATTATATATGAGACCTTGCACTTAACCATTTCATAAGCTTCAAACAACTTTTTATTTATTCTCATTGCGTCTTATTCTTTTTTCAATATTTGGAAGTACTAATACAACTTAAACGTTCTATTATGTACGGTGACATTTTAGCAGCCGCCGCCGATTATTCTGCTTCTTAAAACATCATTCGGGTCTAAGGGGTATAATAATTGGAATATTGGACTCAGGGGAAGGGGTATTACAGCTCTTAAAATGTAAGGACCTCTCCCTGATTATAGGACTTAAACGCGTTGTTGTTTTTTTGTGTGTAAAATTAGTACTGAATTTGCATAGTATAGGGGCAAAGAAAAAGAATTGTCATAAAAGACTAACTAAAGCCCTATCAATTCGGTTGGATCGACATGAAATACCGGTTCATTGGAAAACATTTAGATGTCAGATTATGATCATTTCAATTTGGACAAACACATTTTTTGGAAAAACAACTGAAAATATCCACGTCTTCTTCCCTTACGGCGTGTCTTTCCCCCCCCCCCCAAAAAAAAAAATGCACGTAAGAAGCCATCCTGATCGAAATAAGTGATGTATTCTTATGTAAAGGAAAAATAGAACGCGCAATTGCCACGAATGAGTTACCTCCCCAAGACAGCAGCACAGAGCACAGATTTATAAATATTTTTTTTAATTTATAGATTTTTGAACAGCGCCACTCGTTTTCCGTTTTTTGTAAACCATAATATCAAACCAAGAACGGTAAACGGGACCAAGTTATAATAATTGATTTCTGTTATATGAAGAGTGAAACGAAATTTGAAGAGGGAAATACATTTCGCATTTTGTTTTATTATTAGTACAACGAAAAACGATACAAAGAAGTAAATTTTGTTTTCGGAAATTTTGTTTTTGTTTCGGTTATAAGAAAATTGGAATATAAACTAATATGCCTTAATTCTCATATTTCGTTGTGTCAAATTCAAAACGAAAAAGGAAAAGACGGTATATACACGGACCTATTAGGCATATGCACACATTTTGCATTGTTTTTATTGATTACTTTCAAATCTAGTCATTGTAAGCGTATTTGGGCGTGTTTGCCTAACGGGAACACGCTAACAAATAGTCTGTATTTTGTTTATTAATTTTCTGTAGGTCTTAAAATGCAATTCGTTATTGGCAAAAATGAACCCATTATCACGGTATTTATTCAAGGCATGCTTTATTAAGCAAATATTTTAAAACCTTTGATATAGAACGTAAATATTTTCGTTTTTCTTATGAATGAACAACACGAAACAATAGTTTCGGAATCATAAAGTATAGTTCTTGTATAGAAGTCGTACAAATAATATCAATTTGAAATGGAATACTTTTCGCTTTTTGTTGTTTTGCTGTTTACAAATACCGATGTTATTTATGATGGGCAAATGTTAAACAAGTCGGGTAACCGTCTTCTTTTCGTAATATCCAACATAACGTTTTTCGTAAACACAAATAAGATAGCAACATACCAACAACAAGTATTTCATAATTTTACTAATATCCATTATGCGCAGGCGGATATTCAGAAAAGAAAGGAGAAAAGGGACCGGGACTATAAGAACTTCAAGGGGTTGCCCATATTCGAGAAGGGCAAAGGGCCTCGGCCTGACTCGGCCCAGTCTACGTCATCAATTTCCAGTGATGTCACGAGGGTGCGTTCTTGTGAATATGGGTGTTCTGCTCCGTACAGATTATATGAGTCGCGTTCTGAGAAAACTGGGCTTAATGAATGTGCGTAAAATGTCATCCCATATTAGCCTGTGCAGTCCGCACAGGCTAATCAGGGACGACCCTTCCGCTTTTATGATATTTTGCGTTTAAAGGAAGTCCCTTCTTACCGAAAATCTTGTTTAGGCGGAAAGTGTCGTCCCTGATGAGCCTGCTCGGACTGCACAGGCTAATCAGGACGACACTTTACGCACCTACATTTTGCCCAATTTTCACAGAACAAGACACATATAAAAACGAATGCGGTCGTATATTGTAATTTTTGTGTGATTTGAAAGAGAACGTATGAAGATTAATTCGCTTCGTTAATAACAAGCTTTATACTAACATTTCATAATATTTAATCTAAAATATCATATTTTAAACAGAACGAAGCAAACTTGCATTAGATTATGTTAAATAATTGATATTTTATCTATACATTTGCATTGGGAATTGAGACAACGTAGAGTTTGTTTCCCGATTTATTTCAGACAAGTGAGTCCCCGAAATATGCCACATTTGTCAGCAAAGACGACAATCTGGTAAATGTGTTGTCTTTTTGTTTATCTCAATGCACGAATTGTATGCACGAATTATCAATACATTGTTGTGTATCTTAATTTGTTAAGAAAATACTTGAAAAGCACACTCACATATTGTTAGTTGATACTTACAATAATTGAAATTGTCTTACCAATGCATTCATCATCCTTTCACTTGTATTACATTACTTCGTTATTTAATTCCATCATTCTGTTTGATCTTCATCAATTTATTTTTCAAATATGATCCTATTAATTTTAGTCTCTTATTTCATATTTAATTCGTATACCACATTCTTTTACGGCGTAATCTTATTTAATTATTTTATTAAACCCATTTATGCCTAGCGTCTACAAAAAGGCCTTTGCAAACAGCGTAGACCCAGATGCGGCGTCTCGTCTCATCAGGGTCTGCGCTGTTTGCTTAAAGGAATTTCTATAAGAAATATTCTTAATATAAAATTAAATAAACTAGACATCCCTGACTTTGGAAATAAATTGATCCAGTTGATCCAGTTGTGAAGTATGGGAGAGTCCACTAGGCATAAATGGTTTAATAACTTGATTTTATCCTCTATTTTATCATCAAAAGCGTATTTAAGGGTCTTATCTTATCATCCCTTTTCGCCTTGTTGTGGGAAAACTTGACCAAATACATGTACGTAAAGTATCGTCCCAGATTAGCCTGCGTAATCCTCATAGTCAAATCAGGGACGACACTTTCGGCTTTTAATCCATTTTCGATTACCGTTAGTCCCTACTTAACACAAATGCAGTCTATACGGAAGTTTCCGTCCTGAATAAGCCTGTGCGGACTGAACAGACTAATATGGGCCGACGCTTTAAACAAATGCACCTAGCCGAGTTTTCCAAGATCGATGTTTCTGATTTTAACCTGTTTCAGGACGAGGGAGGTGAAGGTCAATGGGGCAACCTGGAAGGAGCAACGGGAGGGAAATAAGTGTCATTGAGAGATCGTTAAAGCCACACACCTTGAAATGAAATACATGTTCATCAATACATATAGATGCAATTTGAAAGTGTGCAAAATTGTCATTAAATCTATGGCCCAGTTAGCAAGTAATTTATTATTTTTCAAACGGTACCGCTTTTAAAACCGAAAGTAGGATTTCCATACGTATACGTCCGTTTCGACAAACGCGATTATTTTTAAGTTTTAAGGTACAAAAAAGACGGATCTCTACCTTGTAACCACCATATAAATTCTTATTGGCATAGATAAAATATGTTTCTTATTTATACTCAAATTTACTATGCCAAATGAGTTGTGTGGCTTTAAATAACCTCGTCTGCGCATGTTTCGTATTTGCAGACCTTTGTTTGGACAACAGAGCGTTCGTTTTATACATGTACATTGATCTTGCCATGCCGTTAGCAAACCGTTTTGAATACAGAGTAAGGCGAGTGTAAGTTAGTCGCAACAAACTATGTTGAGGGAATTGTTACTCTGTATAAACCTTTTTACGTTTTTTCCTTTTCATGTTTAATTAGATGTTTTGTTTAAAAACGCTGTTTGACACATTTTATATTTTATTTCGCACTTAAAAAGGACATTGTTTTTTAGATGGAATTTATTTATTAATATAAAAATGTTGGTTGTTGTTTTATATGTTGTTATTATAGATGTGTTTTGTTGTGACGATATCGGTTATACTTGTATATCGATTAAACGTTTTAACACATAATAATACAGCTGGTTTTAACTGTGACTTGTGAATATGAAGTGTGAATGAATGTGCATTTGAGTACGAACACGATGTTATGATTTTTGTAACAGAGGGGGTAATTACGTGACTTTCAAGATGCCGACGTCCATGCCGAGGCAGGTATTTTTCGCAGTTTTATACCATTTATTACTTGTATTAAGTTTTTTTTAGTCCGCTCACTTTCCAGCCATATAAGCAAGAAATTTACTGGCGTTTATTTCATGGCTATTTTCGCTCTATATCTCGACTTAATTCGCTGCAAAATTTCTTAGCGGGATGACCCAATTAGGGCTCCACTAAGAACAATTGTGGGGAGTAAAGTCGAGATATAAAGCGATTTTAAATACGAAATACACGCTAATCACCTCTTTACTGATATGGCTGGAATGTTAGCGTCATTTAAAAAATTAACAAAAGTAATATAGGGTATAAAACGGCGAAAAATAACTGTCACGGCATTGACGTCGCAATCTTGACTATCTCGTGATTACCCCCTCTGTGTAAGTTGATCATAATCACAGACAATTATTAAGATACAAGTGATAGTGTCAAAATAATACCGCTTGGAAGCAGCTGTGATTGACAGACATGCTGTAGCTCACACAAGTAAATTAAACATCCTTAAAAATCAGTCCTCAATTAATAAATATGGACCGTGCTCTGTGGAAAGGGGTTTTAATGCATGTGCGTAAAGTGTCGTCCCAGTTTAGCCTGTGCAGTCCGCGCATGCTAACCAGGGAAGACACTTTAATCTATTATGATATTGTTCGTTTCAAGAAAGTCTCTTCTTAGCAAAAATCTAGTTTTGGTAGAAAATATCGTCCCTGATTAGCTTGTACGGACTACACTTTACGCACACGTATTAAACCGCATTTTCGCACAGCACGGATCATTGTATTATTAAGTTTGCACACGGCGTGCATTACAATAAAAGTAATGAGCATATATTTATTATCGGTTAGCTAAAGGGCTTGTTGCGTTTATTAGGGAAGCTATTTGTTTTAAAAATTGTGTTTTCATGATTATGTTGCTCAGACATCTGTCGCCAAACATGTTAGCTATATAACCGTCATAACGGGGCACATATTAACAAACCAAATTTAAGAATTTACATTTAGAATAAAGAATAAAATATGATCAAAGAAACCTTTTGTCAGATTTTGAGTTTGAGTTAATCATGCTAGCTATGATGCTCGTACCTTGAGCAACTTGTCCTAAAAAACGAAAATAGTTATTATAGCAGTAAAAGCTAAGGTAATATTTGGTTTTAAATATGAGCAAATATGAGCACGAATTGCTGTCTGTATTAACTGATTATAATTACCTCCCCTGAATGACGTCATCCGGGGATACCCGATTATCGACTGTAAGCAAACAAAGAGATGTCTGTTTGACAATGTGTGTTTTCAACGGTGTAAATGGACTTAAAATATGAACGAAAAGGTTTGTACTGACCTTATTATTAATAATTTATTATTTTCTTATGCAATTTTGATATTCGGTTTATAATGCTGATAAAGCAGCGGTATTGTTTTTGTCTGTTATATGTTTTCGCGAGGACGAAACGTTCAAACGAAGGATTTTTTACTGAAATAAATCCTGTTCAGAAATGTTGATATAGATTAAATAGGTGGAAATATTGACTTGTTTTATCTAAGGACATTTCGTATTCGTCAAAGTATGAACACTCGTTGGCATTTATATTTTGAAGCAACTAAAGGACGCTCGTACTGGTCTTAGTCATACCGTGCTTTTGTACCAATTGACCATTTTTTTTAATTGAAAGCCAACGGCATCCAATGCAACATATGGTTTGTTAAAAAGCTATTTGTTTGATTAGAGCTTGTACTAAGCTATACCCGGCCTAATGTGTATTAATGTGTAAAGTACAATGAATCAGTTATCATGAATGTTATGAAACAGAATTTTGTTCAACAGATTAATGACCACGACTATGCTGTCCAGTTTTACACAGCAACACCAGTATTCGACTCAAAACCGGATGGAAAACAGATTCAAGACATTACTGTATCACTCGAGAAGAAGTTGAAGGTAAATTAAATTGTTTAGTCAATTGATTTGTTTAAATAACATTTGGGAATAAAACATTTATAGACATATAATAATTAATATCAATACAAATAAAATGAAATTCTTAACCAATAGGATAAAAACACATCTTATTATTTGTTAACCACGTTTGTGGACTTTGTTAGACTGATTTTAATGATCCAAAATAATTGGTAAAGTTGTTATTCACTTGATTTTTTTTAATATTATTAGTTGATCTTCATAAAATTTCAGTCTAACAGGATCTGCTGTGTGCCCAAATGTCACACCACTGGCTAAGGATTGTTAGAAGGCCATGGAAAGCCCAGCTATCATGCATTTCCAGCTGAAGATGATCCAGTTCAAGCTGTTTGGTTGAATAAAATACGAAGAGATGAAGACAGACATTTTAAGGTCAGTTGTTAGTGGTTTCAGTAAAACTTTAAATGATTTTGTATAAAGAAAAATAAAACATGTAAAGTACTATACATTTTCATGTCAGAAAAATAGTGTTGATGTGATTCAAAAAAAGCACACATATTTATTTATTCTTTTTTTTTCTTTCAGATAAGTCACAATACGGTTGTCTGTTTTCTCCATTTTGAACGTGACTGTCTTGATGAATCTGGATTTGCTTAGCGGAGGTATCTAAAACCAGGAGCCATCCCTACACTATTCGACTGCTGGAAGGACAAACCACATCTGTTGAAGCGAATTCAAGTGGAACGTGCAATTAACAAGATTAAAAGTTTTCACATATTTGATCAGGTCATTCTGGTTTCTCTGTTTGGGATAATTAATCAAATTCGGACAGTTTGCTCATTGCTCACTCTTTTCCAAGACCCAATTATACCATGTCCTGGTGTTTAACATTCATACCATTTATATGAACATTTGTTGTTCGTGTACATCATACTACATGTAGGCTAATGAAAAACCATTGGCTGTTCATGTAATATTTGTACATTTTTTGGCTTTGTATAAAGTTTTTGATAATTATCTTGATATAAGCATTGATTTAGTTACAGATTAATGCTTAAAGAGTACTTAAAGCTACACACCTTGAAATAAAGTACATGTTCATATAGATGCAATTTGAAAGTGTGCAAAATTTTCATTAAATCTATAGTCTAGTTAGCAAGTAATTTATTATTTTTCAAACAGGAATAACTGCTTTTAAAACTGAAAGAAGGATTTCTATATTAAACACGATTATTTTTAACTTTTTAAAGCGCAAAAAAAGATGGCTTTCCACCTTGTTACCACCAGATATATTCTAGTTGGCATAATAAAATTAAATCTATAGCCTAGTTTAATAGCAAGTTATTTTTTTTTTCAAACAGTACTGCTTTTAAAACCGAAAGTAGGATTTCCAGACGTACACATCCATTTCGACAAACGCGATTATTTTTAAGTTGTAAAGTGCAAAAAAGATGGATTTCTACCTTGTAACCACCAGATATATTCTAATTGGCATAGATAAAATATGTCACTCATACTTAAATTTACTATGCCAAATAAGGTGTGTGGCCTTTACATAAAAATTGTATATACATCTTTTTAATCATGTTTGTTAATTTGTTTTGATTGTATGACTACTGAATAAATAATTTTGTTAATAGAAATTTTATTTTTTTTGGGGAAATATTAGGTAAAACTAAGAAAGTCCAATGCATATTGAGACAAATCAGTACTTAAGTTCGTTTCCTGGGAAGAACCATTACTGATTCTCAATGGGGATCGAAACTGGTTGCTCCAGATTGCTTAGCAGACACCATAGCAACTATTTCACTAAGACTCTGCTACAGATTTGCGTAATCCTTTGAGTAAAAACACTTTGTAATCAATGATATAAGCTTTATTACAACAGAAATAATGCAAGATAAGCACATTTGAGTAGCTTAGTTCATCACAAAACAGTATGAAGTATCATTAATTGTAAGATTAATGATGAAAGACAACATGTGAAAGCTAGAAATCATAAACTAATTTAAGGAAACACAATCTGAAAATTACAAACATTCAGATACAGGTATTGCACCAAAATGAGCTGAGATCCTATGATTATATTGAATGAATAAATGTGATTTGAGGTGAATCTCACAAATACTGACACTAAAATAACACAAAATTGAATACTTTCAAATATAATTTAGATTATTTCAATACTCTTTATTTCTGATTACCGGTTTTTCATGGAGCGGAAACACTTGCATCTAACAATTGTTGAACTGTTACGTTCAGATGTCCATGTGTCGAATACATAACCGTCATGAAAAAACACATAGCCTCGTTGAATAGGCTTTTCAACACCCAGTTTTGAACCTTTACCAGAACTTTTGGTCCATTCCAGAATGTTCATGTACGAAAAGTCTTTGAAGATCGGTCTGGTGCTTTGGGTCCATGTGCATTCTTCCAAATTAAGATGTTCTTCCGCTGTTGACACTGTTGATTGTCCTTGACAGTTCATACAGGACGACTTCTGCTTAGCTGCAAATGGCTGGTCTGGATAAGGATCCACAATTAGGATGTTATCCTGGTTGTCACTGAATTTCTTTACCCTGGAAAATATATAAAAGTAAAGATTTAAACTTTGTAACAGAACATTAAGATTTAAGGTGTTACAAAAAAAGCACTACTCCAGAGTCTGTTTCAGATACTTGTTTTCCACCTAATAAACGCCACCCCTACCTTCTTTGTGACCAAAAAATGTATAAAGACAATTTAACTAGTGGCAACCAATTTCTAATGCAGACTTAAGAGAGTAATGTAACTTATTATGTCAGGGATTTTAATTGAAGCAGAAAGCTGTGTGCCACTATGCATGTTATATACATTGTAAAGTACTATATGCTGTGTGGTCGAGTCAGGCTGACTAAACAGATAAAACTTATTTTTAACAGACTGGTTGACAGAAACATAGAAAAAAATTCACAACATGAATGTGCGTTTTTAATATAAAAAGCAGGCTTTTTCCTGGCCATTTTGGGAAAAAAGCAATTGCAGGATTGTGAATTTTTCGTGCCAAAAATCAACTGATTTGGGAAAAACTAATATAAAATAACCCTTCACAATCATTCAAATTAGATGAAAAATCATATTATTCATGGTAATGTACTTTGTTAGATGTCATTTACATATAATTGAGTTAAAATAATCATAACCTCTTCTTTCTTTTTTTATTGGGAATTATTTTTTTCAAATTACAATTTAGGTTAGGGAATGGGTCCGTTTAACTGACCCGTAGATACACCCGGAAAAGGCCTGAAAAGGCGATATAAAATAAGTACCTCAAGCAAAGTTCGGCTTTTGTCTCATTCGATTTCACAGCTTGTCCCCGGCATTTCAACCATATTCGCAACTCTGTAACTTTGCATCTTTCTGGTTGAAGTTGCGGTAAAACAGCGCCAGGGACATCCTTGGCATACAGCTACAAAAATAAAAAGGCAGGTTTTAAGCATTATTGCTTCTTTAGAAAAAAATCATGTCACTTATACAACATACAAAATTCATCATATTATTTTTTTAGAAAATGGTTTGAAATAAATATGATCGATACTGAATGTAGTGTAAGTTACATGTTTTTTTTAAAGTGGCAATAATGCTTAAAACCTGACAGCTGAACTTGTATGCTTTCATGTTGGGTCTCTGTACCGAGTCAATATTTATTAGAGTGTTTTTATGGTACATGACTATGTCCGGATATATTCATGCCACCAATGTGTATGTATTTGCATAATTATATTAATAATAAACTTAGGAGTATTTATTATAGTGAATTCACATTTTAAACAAAAAAACAAACCTTATGACAATCACAGTCGTGTACTGTTGTACTTTCTTTTCTGTTACAGGATCTGGTTCAGCCATGGTACTTCACTGTTTCTGAACATAGCATTTGGGATGATTCCTGAAAAAAACCCACATATAATGCTTTTTTTGCAGCTGATTTTTATGTTATTTCAACACTTCAGTCAAACACTCAAAGAAACAAAGGATAGTTTCGGTTTTGAAAGTTTATAAATATAGAGATTTTGGTGTAAAAAACATGAAAGTTAAATGACCCGTTCTCCTGATTGGTTTTCATTCACATTCTTCTACTTTCTAGTTCTATTTAAGAATAAAAAAAGCCCCGAAATCATATAATTCCTATGATAAAATCATGATTACAAATATAAACTTTCTGAAAATAACTCGTAATACGCGTTGCTTTCAAAATTTGGCATTTTTATACAATATTTACTTTTAGGTTCCAATCCAGGTGTAATGGTATATGTACGAACATGAAATGTGTCTTGACAAAACGGAATGTTTAATGCATTTTTTCTCACTTCATCGTACTTAAAAGTAAATATACAACAAGCGATAGCTTTAATATGCGTCAATAAAATAATAAAAATAAAACATGTGTGCAACTTACGCATATATTGTGCTAAAGACGTTGATTTCTTCAGCGACACAGTAAAATTTTATTTTCTCTGGCGAATTTCTATCCCCCGTTGACGTCACATCCGGCTAAGGGACACAACTCTAACACTAGTAAAAGCGAATAACTGAAAGGGTCTATTTACTTGCGTTTAGTAGCCCGTGTCATGTCAATCAATACCAAGGTAACATGATTAAATATGTCGCATTTCACAGTTAATAGCTAATTACTATACCCTTTTTATACAGCCTATAGGAATGATGCGTGTTGGTGTATATTTGGAAAATTGGTATTTAATAGGAATAATCTATGTTTACAGTTAAGTTATTGAAGGCTAGTCTGCTGGCGGGCAACACTGCATTTGTTTTGTTTGCCTAGAACATGGTAAGAAAACCACTTACATTGAAAGGGCTTTTATGGCACTTATTGTGTGTTGGATTGCGGGCTGTCAGTCTTCATTAACTTGTAGTAACAAAAGTTCAAATAAGACAGCTGTAAACAATAAATTTGGTAATTGTAAGCATTGTCATTAAGGGAATTTAAAAATGTTGCTGAAACATTTCATGATACCGTTAACCACTACCTTAATTGCACGAATATCTCAAACGGAGCGTATATCGCAAAGGTGGATTAAACACATATGTGAGATGGAACTCAATTGTAACCTTATTTAGTCTTATTTCTCAGGCTTATTTGTGCAAAAAGCCTTTCTTAGATACGACCTTTTTTGATTTGTAAATACTTTATATAGTCTTGTTGATGACATGTGTTGTGTAACTAATTTTGTTCCTTTGGTATTTTAACCCAATATCTCACTATCACCAATCGACAAAAATCATCTTGAGCATTTACCAAATGATGTATACTGCTAGAAACTCGTTACACTTTAGAAATTGCTCTTCAGAAATGAATGATTCCGATGTACAAAACGATGTTTACGAACAGTTAGTATTTAATGGTATCATGAACGCACACAATTACAGTGGGTATGGTTTTCGTATGGTGGCTGGTACAATTTATAAGCGGATTTAAAGAACGTCACCAAAGCAACTATCTGAAAACACGCCGGATCAGCAAATTTACTCTTCAGACTGACAAAACGTGCGCCATCCCCATTTTCGCCAACAATTGCCAATGCACCAACTCGCCTCTTTTACAGATACACTAGTCTGTCAACAGACCGATAATTTAAATAGATAATTTTCTTATCTTTTCTAATTTCACAATTACTTCTTGAGATGTATTGCAATGCAATATTAAAGCTCCTTTTCTCCTCTGGCTGAATTAAGCAGATAAGAAAACGTAACTCTGTTTAGTATAAGTACAGTACAAGAAGTAGGAGAGAGTTATGTCTATAAGAATGATAATGCAGGGTTGTAAACAGTCTACAGATACACGAACGAACATGGACGATATTACGATAATTGAATAATTTTGTCGTCTGTTTTACCGCTCTGCTAGAAATCAGCAACAATTATAAATGCACTAACCATATGCCTAGTTGACTCCCCCATCCTTCTAAATTGGATCAATTTATTTCCAAAATTAGGGATGTCTGGTATATTTATTTCTATATGTAGAATATTTCTAACATTAATTCCTTTAAGCAAACAGCGCAGACCCTGCGGCGTCTCATTTGGGTCTACGCTGTTTAACAAGGCCTTTTTTCTAGACGCTAGGCATAAATGGGTACATATTTGGAACATATTAATGAGTCTTACGTATTTTGTTAAAAAATGCAATGTAAGGGTGCTATTCAATTGACTTTCGTGGTGGAATGCTTTGTTTAAAAATGAATGAAATAATACACAATTTGTTCAGGCACGTAGAATTGAGGTCCCGCCAAGGCAAGTGAATCAGTCTTTCATATTGCTCGCGGAATCTGAATTAAAGTATCGTAATTTATCAACGTCATCAAATATTGCTGCATATTAAATGTCAAATTAAATATTTAAAACCCTGCTGGTTTGACAATTAATAAGTGTCATCTGCCACAACACTGGATGGTAAAAAACAACATGCATTGCCAGAAGGATATCGAAACGCGGTGTAGTTATTTAGCTAACGGCATTGGGACAGATGCGATTTGGAAGATAAACATATATAAAGCAATTTCCATATAGTTTGATCACAAGTAACGATTACACAGTCATTAAGGTAAGATGTAAAACAAATATTTTGTATTAAATTGCGCAATAATAATATTTTTTTATTTATGCAGTAAATAGAATGTGTGAACGGAATGCACTGCAATACACACAATAAATGATAATATGTATTGGAAGAAAATCTGATGAAACGTACATATACATATATGTTACTTTTATCTGTTCATTGCGCATAGTTGACCGTCTTATTAAGCACAAGGTATCATGTATACAAACGATTTGTAAAGTCCTTAAATAACACTGACAGGGACAATTAGACAGTTCAACAGTAGCATATACATGTATGTTAAATCATTGAATTTACTTATATCGCAATCATAAATAAATGTATAAATAATGTAGGTAAACACTTTTTCTAAAAATAAATCAAATAAAAAAAGATGTTGGTTTTTATAATTTTGCCCCTACTGTTTCATCTCTGTTTATTGAAGTGGATTCACTAAACCCCATAACGGATGATAAACAAAATGACGGTCTTAAAGCATGTGCGTAAAGTGTCGTTCCAGACTAGAATATGAAGTTCGCGCAGGATTATCAGGGACATATCTTTTCGTCTAGACTAGATTTTCGTTTAGATGATACTTCGTATAAACGAAAACTTAAACTTAAACCGGAAACCGGAAACGAAAACTTAAACTTAAACCGGAAACCGGAAACGAAAACTTAAACTTAAACCGGAAAGTGTCGTCAATGATTAGCCTGTGGGGATTGTGGTAAGAGTGGACGTTTTGAAACTGCAAGTACTGTGCTCTTTATAATGCTGAACAGGAGAATCACTTACACAACACTGTATTTTAATAAACAGTAAAAACAAGTTCATAATGAAGACCAAACCATGCTTAAAAACAAATAAGTCAACATTTAAAAAAATGTAATTATTTTCAACATTAGTATACGTAGTAGAGATAATTTAGACCGCGATTTCCATAACTAATTAGTTTATGGCCAAGCTTGCACGTTGCAATTCCAGAGTTGAGAAATCGTCATCAAATAAAACTTTCAGTGTGCATCTGCCAAATGTTAAATCAATGTCTTTTAAACCCTGTCAAATTGAACTAATCATTTTCTAACATATTACTCTCATGTGGTGACCATGCTTTCTTTTTTAAGTTCATAACATCCATTTTTAGCGAAATAGTCGAACTTGGTAACAGTTATCCTCCATATCAAATCAATTTTATATAATGTTTAAAAGAAGCTAATCGTGACGGGCGAAATAAAAGATGCTTTATCATTTGCTGTATTAAAATGCGCTCCAAACGAGAATACTCAACGTGAATTGGATGGTAATATTAATAATTTTGTTTTCGAATGGATTATGTCTGACGATCAGAATCTTCTTGGGAACGACCCCCTGCTACCGTCTTTAAAATTTTCTCATCGAATATAAATCGATCTCAATAATGGTCTTGAACACTAAAAATCCGCTGCAAATTCTCACTGAGACGACATTTTAAGCACATGCTTTAAACCCCGTTTCCCAGTGCGAGTTTCATACATATCAATATGCCTTACTTATTGTAAGCTATGTTTTTGTAACGATAACGAACAATAATATGAAGTCATATGTAATTAAAAACAGTGATGAAACATTGTTGAACAACAAGTGTTGCTTCCAGGTGAACATAACTTTAATTACAAATAATTGATTTTTTTTTTAGAATTGTCAAAAGTGTTCCAAGTTCAGTCGAAAACACATACATGTGCATAATGTCTTTCTGTGCGAATCTGACCATACGAAACATGGACATAATTATGTATATCAAGCAACTTTGAATAAATTCCATTTATCACTAGATCATGTCAATTATGGAACATATTTTCTAACTGTCCACGTTAATATTTGTTAATTGTTAAATGTATGAGGTGATAAAATGTGGACATGATAATCGTATAGACACAATTATAGAGAGATTATGCATTATATGAGAGTGTTTCTATGGTTACAGAGTATTTAAGAACAACGATACAGCCATTACAATGTCAAGATTGCAAATACTTTTCGTCGGCGTAGCCTATCTCTTCAATTGCACATTGGGATTAAAGGTGAAGTATCCACGGCTATTTCAAATGTGATGCCAGTTCGTTCCATTAGTTTTTTTTAATGACAAACATTGACTGATTCATTGTGTATGTATGTTTGAACTTATGTTGATTTGCTCACTATTACTTTTTTGAAGTGATATTTTAAAACCAACTTTGCATCAAGCAATGTCGTGGGGTTTCAATAAATGGTTTGCAATTATATATTGTTTCCAACAGAAATAACAGTAATGGTATTTTAAAACTAAAAAACAACCCATTTTTGTGTCAGAGCTTTGAAATGTAACAAATCGCATACATCCGCCACTGAAATCTATAACACTTTTACACCAATATATTCATGACACAAAACGACACTTGTTTCATTCAGAAAAGTTACTTAGAAAAGTAAGCGAGCGTGTTTATGGAATTGTTGTTTGGTGGTTATTTAATTTTAATTAGGTTTTTGTCTTCTTTCAAATTATTTATGATATTTAAAAAATATTCATCTGTTGTTAATGAGATTAGCAGCGATGAAAATTTTGTTAAAATGAAACAAATTTTGACCATACTTGCTTTAGACATATCGGCAAGTATCATGTTACAGAGTCTATTTTTCAGTGTCCCCATGGATTTGAGGAATATCACCAGTCCTGCTACATGGTGGACGAAGATCGTGAGGACTTCTCCAATGCGTTTCAAAAATGCCAGGCAATGAATAGCGAACTTCTGAAAGTGAACTCCAATCAAGAGCTGAATTATATTAAACGGCTTGTCGGACGTAGTCCACAAAGTGAGTCGTTAAACTTCTTCACCAAATTTGTTTCACTTAGTAATTTAATTGTAATTAAATGGGTATAATTTATTTCATTGCTTTTAAATTTGCACCATGATGCTGTCAGGTTATTTGTTAAACGTGTTCGTTTGTTTGTATTGTATGTATTGTCAGTGACCCAAATTAACCGAAACATTTCCGAGATTTAATTCTTAGAAAAAAGAATATTCGTTGAAGTGGAATACTCAACTATTAACCCTTTCAGTGCGGGAACCGAATTTTGAAGGCCTTTGCAAACAGTTTGGATCCAGATGAGACGCCACAGAACGTGGCGTCTCATCAGGATCCAAACTGTTTGCTATTCTGATAGTATTCTTTGAAAAAAATAGAAGAAAATGCTAATTTTAGAAATTCTGCAGACGACATTTTAGCAGACGACAAATTTCCCAGCATGCAAAGTGTTAACTTTTAATTTGAGTCCAGCTTGGAATTAACCACCATATCTTCTTCGTGTAGAACATTTCGGTAATGACCAATGGGTGGCAGCATGTTGTATTCAAATTCTGGACGTATTTTGTGCTCTAAGTTTATTCATTATTCTTAAGTCTGATGTTTAGTTGATGATTACGGGTCCTGCAGGGTGTTTAAGTACCTGATATGATAAGCGCTTCATAACAAGATGGCTATGCTTATTTAGAAGAACGATTAATTTTACTTATGCGAATGGCGGTTATATAATAATAAGTTGATAAATATGATTCAAAGGATGGATAGGTCTATTACTTTGCTGTGGTCAAGTTATGGACAGCTGTATGTATTGTTTGCGAGAAGTTCTACACCGCTTGCTTTGTTATTTGCCTTTATGAAAAACAACAAATGATAACTATAATGCATCCAACATTTTTAATTGGATTCAATTTTAACGGACGAAAACCTTGTTCATGGTAATTAACATGAATTCTAATTTTATAATTGCATTAAACTAACGTTTATATCTGACGCGTTTGCCAGGAATGGTTTTACACGTACATGTTCACGTGGGTTTAGGTTTTAGTTTTACAATACGTTTTCTTGTTTGTCAAGTCAGCAGCATGAAAATAACAAACGTCTTAAAGAAAAACATGTTTAGTTTATATTTGTACACTGCACTTGAAATTCTTTATCTATATTATAGGGGTTGATGGATATTGGATCGGTCGATTTTATGATTGGACCCGTGGAAAATGGTTCGAGAGTGACCCTGCACACTGGCTGATCCTGAACAGCGACCTCAATCTGTCTTATGAACAGCAATATAAGCCGCTGGGGTACATTTGTGAAACTGTGGCTAAATAAAGCGCCAAAATCAAATTTTTTAGTAGTTTTAGATTTGATTACTACGCTTCTCCAATTAGTTTATCTAAATCGATCGGAAACAGTCTTTGTTTTTAAAATTGATTTTTAAACAGTTTTAAGATTTAAAATCGTTTATTATATTGGTATTTTATAAAGGTACGTGTTTAATGTTTTGTTCATGCACATTAAATCGTAACAAAAACAAACACCAAAAAAACACTTAAACAACCAAACAGTGTTGATCGGAGAAACTATGGTTTATTTTTGGACTTTTTGACATACATGTTTTTTTCACGCCGTTTAATTGGAACCATCAAGGCAGAAAAATAAGCTACCAAAATGAACAATAGAAAAATATTGGGTACATATGTATACCATGATCAAAAGCATATTCTACACGATCTGTTTTCTACGCTTTATGTATGTCCATTACTTACATTATGTTCTCTTTACATCGCCACTGGAGGTACGGCCCGTAACCGGATAATCCCAAAGGTTGGAGTACACTTATTTTAATTCCAAAAGTGGCACATTATAAAACTGTCAACTGTCAAAGCTTTTTCTTGCCTTTTCAATCGATCACATTTTTCAAGTTTATTAGCATTGTAACAAAAGATATGTCATCTTTCAATAATTGCGGTCCAAGTATGCGTTCTTGAAACTTCTAAGAAAGTAGTATGCGCCCAAATGTTAGCACCATCGGAAAACTGAATTTCGGCAGTGGGGTTCGACAAAAGCACTGTACTTAAAATAAACGCACACCAAACGTTCATCTTTAAACGTAGTCCCCAATGAAATGCACAATCATGTTGCAGACAAACATATAAAAGACGAAATGACACACAAAAAATGGGTGCGATCGCCGAATTGCTTCTTTTCTAGACAGAAAAGAAACTCTTTAGAAATAGTCACTTCCTTAAAAGAAAATTACAATTTTGTACTCATGGAAAACACGTATCTTAATTATTATTGATATACTTGTACCACACCTACACAATTTCAGGTCTTTCTGACAACTAGAAATACCCTAACAATCGTCTGAGTATGACACACGATAATCCATCTGACTTGCGTTTTCTGTACTTGGTCTGTACGCAAGGCGACCGAAAATGCGCCTGTAAATCATGTAAAACAACGTGATTAACAGCCCATTAAGACATAGTTACTTGCAACGTGCATTACCGATGTGTTCAATGTGTTGAAGGCTTCATAAATTGGATCGAGTGTTGACGGATGCCCAAAAGTCAGGTTTCCGTACTTTTTTAATACTGTTTGTTACCCGATCAAAAGCGAGTTTTTCTTAAACAATATTAGAAAACACAAACGTTATGATATTAATCATAGTTTACTCCGCTTTAAGTAATACAATTATTTAAATAGCATTAAAGTGATATGCAATAAAAATTGGTTTTAAAGACGCGGTCTGGGTTTTTAGAGCACCGTTATGTAATAAACGATCCCGAATGTACATCTTTCAACGTTGTCACCAATGAATAGCACTAAGATGTTGCAGACACATATGATACACGAGATGACTACGAAAAGCATGAGCGCGATCGCTTAATCGCCTTTAACCCAGAAAAAACAGAGAAACTCTTTGAGCAAAGGCAATACGTTTGTGACTTAGTGTGTTGTAACCTAACGAAAAACCATCATGGTGGACACAGAGTCGGATTATGCAATTATTTTTCAGGTTTTCCAGTATGTATAATACATTTTGAGTATAAGCGTAAAAAGGTTCACGGGTATACTGTCATGTTGTATCTGTTCTAGATTAGTTTACTTGCAACCATTCTAAGTAACTGCAATTCATTTAAATGTACCTGAAATGTACATGCATGTACCTCAACATTAAGTATTTCCGTAGTGGTAAACTACAAAAGTAAAATGAACAGCTCATGTGTAATTGTTACAAAGTGTAATCTTGATGTTTAAAACTAAAACTTGTCTTTTGTCTAAAGCTAATGACGCTTCGAAAACAGCGATGGATAAATACAAACCTATAAAAATACCAAAATTATAATAAACTTTAAAACATGTAATAATTTATCGATATTTTATGTCTTTATATTTGACGGTATTAACAAGTAGATTACAACTCGAACCAATTGATGGTGATTAAGAGATCAATTTGGCAGCGCTTTTTCTGGTTCTCTCGTGGCATTGCCTGTTAAATGACACATTCAATAAGGGGTGTACATTTGTATGCACTATTTCGTTTTAAGTACACGTATTTACCACCTTTAGCAGATTTAAAACGAAGTCCAACTTGTGCCGCTTACAACGGCCATATTTTATATAACAAGTTGACGTGCATGAACGAGCTAATAAAACTATATGTGCTGTAAGCTGTTAATTCATCACATTATATACATTGTATCATAAGACATACCCCGAGTAGCAGAGGTATATGGAATATATACTCGAAGGTATACATGTATAAAATATACACCCGTTATTGATATGATATTTTCATAAACCGCTGCTACAAGAGGAATTTATTTGACTTAGACCACATGTAAATGTACTTGGTTTACCGTATCAGCAACCATAATGTATGAAAGAGAAAATTAAGTTGTTTTAAACTATACATTGGAAACTTTATACACGTTATATTTGACTAGCAAGGTCATTGTAAATTTATTTGAGAAACTGAAATAATAGTGTGCGATTTATTTTAATTACACAATTATGTATAAAGAAAGATAATTATCAACTTCTGAAAATAGGCCAATGCAGAATATCCTTCTGTTTATCAACTCGAAAAACAAAGCGAACTTGACTACCACGACCAACAGGCTGGATTTGGCTTGCAACAATGCAAGAATAACAGAAACATTTATAACATCATAAACAGCAAGATCAACAAACATACAATACACTAAAATGGTCAACAGCACAAGTAAAACAATAGCATTAAAAAAGCAACAACAGTATATACAACAGAGCCAGAGGCCATGGGACATGACCTGAGACCCAAAGTAACATGACTGATCTGATCTGCTTTCATAATGTTTGAACACAACATTTGACCTGTCACCGAGTTGTGTTAACCCTTATGACTAACATATTGTCTTCGTTGGTATAAGAATTATGTCATGACAAAGTTTGAAAATTAGGCCACGACGATGGCTCCCGATTGGACTTTTAAAAATAAAATTATAGAACACATATGATGTGATGTCATATAAGAAAACCTCAATCACCCTCTGGCAGCAATGAAATGTACTCGTCAATTTTCAAACTCTTCAAACATTTGACAATCTCCATATCAAGTTCCATTATGATAGTGAAAAATGTACCGGTAACTCCTTAAGTATTTTCAAACGTTTTAAGTTTAAACATAGATTTAATAAACTGTCATAATTAGTGTTGGATACACAGTTCAATGTGGGTTTAATCCACGCCTACGAACCGCAGACATTTCTTATGGAATGCAAACACATTAAAATTCTTATATCAATAATAAGTTATTACAAAGCTTAATGTATTAAAAATGTATATTTGGTAAAATCATGTAATAAATAGTGTTCAAAGAATTACCAATTATTTGCATAACAAGCAAAGATGGTGTAGAAATTATAATGATCATTTGGTTTGTGTCAAAATTAAGCGTTTACACAGCCCACTAATTAAGTATGTGTAAATGTTTCGACATAAATATGTTCGACAAAATTGTGCGTTTTACCTTACTACTTCCAAAAGAACAAGCAAACTCGTTGAATTGATATCCACCGACAAATATTAAATATTTCTAAAAATGTGTGACCTTTGATGTGAGACCTTGACTTTGGTCCAAAACACATACAACTTGCATTGCCTGATTATTGAGAACAATTACACCAGGACATTGTGATAATCCATTTTAGTATGGTAGAATCCTTACATAATAAGGCATGTGTAATCAAGATGTGTGTTTTTGACCTTTGTGTGTGACTTTGACCATGACCCTAGCAACCTGGATCTTATATTTGAAACTCAGCTATATAAAGGAGAACAATTGTGGAAAGTTATTGCAGAATCCCTTGATGCCATAGTAAAGGAATGACTAAATAACGAATAATTCATCAATTTGTGACCTTTGACCTCAATATGTGACCTTGACCTTAGTCCCTAGGATTATGGGTGTTGAATGTGAAGCACCCCCAGATGATTGAGAACAACGATATCAAGTTTCATGGCGCTGGCTAATGTGTTAATGGAGATAAAGCTTTAAGCTTACATTAAAAGCATTTTGTCGAGACACGAAGGGCCATAACTCCGTTATGAACAAATGGTGTACAATGCCGTTTGGCGTGCATCATCCTCTTATCCATATATATACTCATACCAAGTTTCAATGAAATCCGCCAAAGCACTTCCAAGATATGGCTCCGGACGGACGGAAAGACGGACGAACGGAAAGCCTATGGCGGGGGATAATAAACCGGGTTGAACGCACGAGAAAAAGCATATTTACCATAGGTTTGAAGATAATTGCATTTACTTCAAGCGATGCAGCTACAAAACAACAAAATATCGACATACTGCTCTGCTTATGGCAGGGACATAATCTCATATCGGTGAAATGAGAACTTGAAAAATCTTTTAAGATTTCAAAAAAGAAAGTATTCATAATTTTCAAACTAACCACTTTTCAGACTAAATTGTACGTAAAATATATCTGTTCGTTTTTAAATAACCTTCAATCGAAAAATGTAAAATATAATGATGCGATTGAGACGCTATTCATCGATTATTTGGAAATAACGTACATATGTGTCTTGTTCTGAGAAAACTGGGCTTAATTCATGTGTGTAAAGTGTCGTGCAGTCCGCACAGGCTAATCAGGGACGACACTTTCCGCTTTTATGGTATTTTTAGTTTCAAGGAAGTCCCTCCTTACCGAAAATCAAGTTTAGGCGGAAAGTGTTGTCCCTGATTAGCCTGTGCGGACTGCACAGGCTAATCTGGGACGACACTTTACGCACATGAATTAAGTCCAGTTTTCTCAGAACAAGACACATATTATCGCGATGCCGCATCGTGTACGAAAATTTGTGTATTAACATAAACGAGCATCTGTCACGTAATAATTTCTTCTGTAGAACATGTTCTAACAAGGCTTAGAAATTTATATACTGATGGTCCCTTGAAATAATACTTTCATGTATTGTTCCACATATCGTTATAACAAGGGCATATTAACATAAAATGGAATTCGTCTTCTATGTCACGTGGGTTAAATGCAAAATCAATCTTTCACTAGCTATTCGACTATAACTGAACCCACCCGTTTGAATTCTAACTGAAAACATAAAATTTTAGTCATCAACACTTGTAGCTTTGCAAACAAGACAGAAGTCTTGTTAAATCTATATCAACGGTAAAGTAAGGTAACTCAATTTTTGATCATCAAGACAATACACAAAGATTTTTTATCTCATGAATAGTCACTTAGGTAATCTAAGCGTAAAATGCAAAACTATTTCGCTCTCAAGCATTTGAGAATTTTTTTAATGATATCAAACCAGATAACTTATTCTTATCATGCAACTACGATGCATGTAACATTTTTTACATATGTGTATTATTTTACCCAGACAGATTTGGAAACATGAAAGATTAAGGCAATAATGGTAATCAGAGTGACGAATGATACATACGGACTTTGATGAAGAAATTCTTCACTGTGGTCTCATGAAGAACAACAGTAGAGCCAGGAACACTTATGTAGCACTGGAACTGAAGTGGATTGTTGGATGTTCTGATAGCGTCCTGGTCAGTCATGTTGTACATGATGCTGTTTTTTTTTCAAACTGGCAACCATTTGCCACAACTTGACCCTCTTCATGTTCATTATTGTTTGGAATGTAGTTGGCCACCCCATTCCCAGCTACGATGTTACTTTTTCTCCAGTAGCTGAGTCCGTTGCTGCGAGTACCAAGATTTGCCTTGCAGGTGAGTTTAACCACCTGACCAATCATAAAGTGGGCCATATTGGTGGCTACCGTTCCAATCTCGTTGAGGATTTCCATCGGAAATGATATAGACTGGTTGAACGCCCTTAAATCCAGATCTTTTGGCTAGACTGAAAAAAGAAAATGTTATTGACGTAACCAAGGATCAAGACAGAGAAAAACATTTTAAGCTTAATGCTTATTATTGAAAAACTGTGTATTTTGGAATTTCATATTTTCAAATCATTTAGAAAACAATAGTAAGCCATTCTGAAATCAACCACTAAAGGAAGCAACTTGTTCGATGTTCTTGTTTTGGTATAAACGTATAAGAAATATTATATGACTGGTTGTTAATGTTAAAATAATACACTCATGTATAATGTTAATTACAAAATTCTTCTCTAATGTACTTGCATTAACCAATGACTAAAACAGTAGCAAAAAGATGCTGAAGTCGATAAACACTTATGTTCCCACTAGAAGTTTTGTCATAATCAATTCATATGCCCATAACTATTAGTCCAAAATTAGGTAAGTGTTAAAATAAAAATGAAGCCCGGTGGTGTGTATGTGTTGAATGTTAAATGGAAGTATCGAATCTTTTAGAAACGTGTATTGATGTTTATCAAACATGTTATAAATTACTGTTAAGTCTAAAGCTAACTTAACATAGACAATTTTAATACAAATATCTGATTAAAATAATTCACACAACACCTATCATGTTCACGGGCGGCCTGATCAGTCGGATGTATGCGACTTAAATATTGCATGGCAATAAACTTCGATGTTCCTATCTTTGGGGAGGCATATTTTTACAATCTTTCCGAAAAGATCTTCAAATGTTCATTGAACGAAACAATACATTTACTTTGAGTTATAAACTTAAACCATAACACATCTAAGTTTGTGTTATGTTTTTGATAGTTATATGTGATCTTCAATTGCAATACATTGTATTACAATACTTGACAAAGTTCATTTGTTTATATAAGAAAAAACGCAGATAAAATACCGCATTTTCAGATTTCCTCTAGCTTATACTAAGCAAAGAAATGATGACTATTAGTAAAAATAAATAAATATATATTTATGACAAATTATGGATTTTTTTCAAAAACATATAATATCGACGTCTCATTAAGCAATTTTATATATATGTGTACTTGTTTATTTTTTTAAACAATTTTTCATATTATCGTTCCTTTCTTTTAATTGATTATACTATGCTATCGGTTTTAATAGTTGTTTACAAAACCTGTGTCATTAAATCCTTACTATAGCCCCTTTCCCCAGACCTTTGATTGGAGTAAGGTAGTAGTCAGTTACTGCATAAGTATGTGCAATAAGAAAGAAAATTGTGACTTGGCTAAGTGACCGACCTGATATTATTGAAATACTAGTTAAAACGAAGAAAAATGATACTTAACAAACAAACCAATCGAACAACTACGAAATATATAGAAACAATTGATAAATGATGTTTTGTAATTGAGTTAAAAAATGATGTAATACAATATTGAAAACATATATAAAATGAAGTAGTTAGTTATAATATATGACAGAAAAAAAGTGTCTTATGTAAGAATAGCTAAATTTTATATGCCTATTTAGACTCCCCGCTCATACGAAAAACTCTTTAATAACTCGCTAATCATTGTGTAAGTTGTATTTATATTTACCCATTGCACGCCATGTCTCTCAGACTTACGAGCTAACATATCAACAAAACCCTCTGCCATCCATTAATTATTGTTACAATATAATCTAATAATCTGCAGTGTTTTTCTATGAGAACTAAACTACACAAAAACTTGTTTTACATTCTGAAACAAACTTTTATTCTATAAATAATTAATACTTTTATTTAAATATCTGTGTAACTTGACTATATATTTACCCACTGCATGCAAACAATAACAAAACTGTTCTTAGGGGAAATTATCATGCTTGATAGCTGAAAGCTCATTCGGTACCCCTCGCAGATTATCATAATCGGACTCGGGAGAAATACGGGTTGAAAGTAGTCCGCCCACGTGATACCATTCAAAGAATGTTACAACAACAAAAACAATAACAACGATGGCGTCCATAATTCCTGTAGAGTTTGTACTTGCTCTGGCTTCAGAGCATAGAAAATCCCCATTTTCATCTTTGCAAAATGTAAACAACTCGCAAAACCGGCCATGTTTGTTTTTACTATGTAATTTTGATTCGCGTAGGCCCGCGTAGGTAGACCGCAATACCGCTTCCGAAATGTGTATTCATACTATCTCCTTCGAGGTACTTATCCGATGTTTGACGGAAAGGGCCGAGAATGTGCGATTGGCTGAAGGCTGATCAAAGTTACAGGTCTTGGTCGCCGTATTTACATACAAAAAACTTAACACATATATTCCTTGTAAGTATCAAAATTTTATAGATCTCATATTGTATTTAGAGTTTATCCAATTTCATGTAAATTGTGTAACCCGATGCTGTTTATACATGTTATATCTTGAAATCTCACACGGATCATGCTGGACATATAAACAGTTTAAAACAAGACTCCATACTTTGTATTAAGTGCAAATTCACAATGTTTCCAACTAAGTGTGTTATTAGTTTGTTTTCAGCGCAGATCAATGTCAGAAGCCATTTCATTACTGTAAGTGTAATCTCTCTACAAATGTAAAATATATCGTGAAAGCCAACCCGCTAAAATCAGCCTCATCAATACAACATGTGTTTATTGATCGTTCAACTTGCGATAAAAAACACTCCGAAACTACTGTTCGAACATAAACCAACAAATAGTCGATGAACACATTTCACAGGTAAATGAGTAAAACTGCATAAGGCAGCGATTGTTTACTTGTTTATAAGATCCGGTATGTATCAGCTTTTAAAGCGAGTAAAACTAAAGAAAATGCAAATTTTGATCCGAAAAAAAAAAGAAATGAAAGAAAAATGCATCCCTGCATTTGAAAATAGCGTTTTCAGCAAGAGAACAAGTACATTTGATATTTTGCGTGTAACTGAGAGCACATTTCAGAATTAAATTCGGTTGAATAAAAAGCGCGTTTAGTGATTCTGGTGATTTAAAGGGGACTTTTCGCAGATTTTGGCATGTTTTGAAGTTTGTCAAAAGCTTTATGCAAACATTGGATCTAAAAAGCTCCAGTAAAAACAAAAGAATACTATTAAAGAAATGAAAAGTAGCCCTAAACTGGGCTCGATACACTGACCCCTGGAGTAAAAGTCTATCTCGTACACCACTCGCCTATCCATGCTCATACAAAAAGTGATTTATTTTATACTTTATATAAGCAATCCTAGTAGTATCCCAAAAATATAACAACAACAACAGAACTCTCCAAATAATTAGATCTTTTCGCGTTGCAACGCTTTATAATTTTCAAGTTTTTAAATCGTCATAAGATTTATATAATGGATATTATAGAGCATGCTTAATGTTCAGTATAACCGTTTTCTCACAAATATAACTACCACGAAAATTTGCGAATTTGAAACAATTTATTGTAATTGTATAAATTTACAAAAACGTGAAAAGGCCCCATTTATGTTTTACATTAAAGTGATTTTATTTTTCAATTAGATCAACCTGTTTGTGTACTTAAATAACGTTTAACAAACCGTCTTAAAAATGGAACAAAAAGACATTATAATGTAATGCATTGATCTCAACGCATGAGGTGCCTTGAAACGTTTTTGAAGTTATGATCTTCACATGCATAGTGTTATTTCATGTTTATAATATTACTTCAAGAAGCAATTACAACACATATTGTCTTTTCTTTGTTTTATTTTGTTCTCTTAACCAAATTAAATACAAAATATTCATTTTGGCATGCATGTGAAACATACTTATTTATAATTTTGTCGTGTTTTGATATACTACGTGTTCAGATTTTTTTCTCTAATAGGTTCTAACAATATTTTTTTACAAATTAAGTAATATGACTTAAACTTCAAAGTGTAAAGAACAAAGCAAATACTCGTTGTACTATTCAATATGAAAAAACCGTCATCAATATAAATTTATCAAATGGCTACGATTGTAGCGTAAACCAATTAGAAAGCATATCTTGCTAGGAAGGATGATTAATACTCATGTACATTAAGAGCAATTTGATGTACAGTATAACATCCCGATTCATTTCGCATTTTAGACAATTCATCCCACACAATTTTTGTGTGCAACATAAATCTCTGTTTTACCTATTTTATACGACATCTGTTAAAATGCTTAGAGATTTAACGCGTTACGCAATATGTTGAAATCCTAAGAAAATGCAGGTTTGACGAGTTAATAACATCATCAGTGACCTGCAATCAACCTTTTCTAAGCTTGTAGAGCTCTTTAAGTGCATTCACATTTATTAAACATATAATTGATGTTAAACACTTGATGCTCAAGAGTAAAAACAAACAACAAAATGGTCGGTTTTCTTAAAAAACCTTTATCTGTTTACCAATTAATCTCAACGAAGGCTATTTAAAGGGATCTTTTCACGCTTTGGTAAATTGACAAAATTGAAAAAAGTTGTTTCAGATCCGTAAGTTTTCGTTTTAGTTATGATATTTGTGAGGAAACAGTAATACTGAACATTAACCATGCTCTAATATAGACATTATATGCATCTTTTGACGATTTTAAAACCTAAAAATTATAAAGCGTTGCAACGCGAAACGATTGAATAATTTGGAGAGTTCTGTTTTTGTCGTTAAATTTTGTGAAACTACGAAGATTGCTTATATAAGGTATAAAATTCGTCACAAATGTGTACTCGGCGGAATAGCTCAGTAGGCTAAAGCGTTTTTACTTCAGGACTCTGGCAGGACTCCAGGGGTCACTGGTTCGAAACCTGCTCCGGGCAATTTTCTTTTCCCTTTTTTAATTTTTTTCTTGATTTTTTACTGGAGCTTTTATGATCCAATGTTTACATTTATCAATATATAGCATTTAATGAATAAGTTAAAAAAATGCCAAAATCTGTGAAAAGGCCCCTTTAAGTCTACAGGACATAATAGCGCTTCAATAATGTCGAAACAGATTTCGCTAATAAAATCCGGATTCAAACCGTGCACATTAATTAATAAATTCAGAAATATATAATAAGTTGATAAAAAACAGAGCTTTGACAATAGTTCAAGCCACGAAGGACCCCTTGTTGTACAAACCCGTATCAATTCATTATAATGCACATTTTGCCCTTCCAAACAATGATGGATTTAAGCTTCTAGTTTTGTGGAAATTGGAAATTCAGTCAATTTTTAATGTAAAAGCGTTTGTCCTATTTATGAAGTTGGTACCTGAAAACGGTTATGTTCCCTATTCGATTTTAAAATCATTTTCCTCATATGAAGAAAGAATTCCTTAAGTCAATGAGGAAGAAAGCATAAATTCGATGCTGGGAATTAAGACCAAATGTTGAGCATTGTTATTGTCATGTATGCTTCATCTTGAATTTGAAAAGTTTTAAAGGTAAATTTAATTGCATTTCTTATTAAAATCTCATTTGAAGGAGTTTTCACGTGATTTTGCATTAAGACTTTACAAGTTAAGTAGTTCGTCAAATTGTTTCTAATTTCCGATTTAATGAGGTCGTGTAACGACTCTATTTACGTGTGCAGTGTAATTTAACATACAAAGTGATTTATCCATAATTGCGAACTTATTTTCGTAATAGGGATATCCATAATTTATTCGTTTATTGCATAACACGTGGGAAGATTGGTTGATGGAAAATGCTTATGTCACATATATTCAATAATTAAAAAAGTGTATTAATTTATTGATTTTACCAGACTAAAAACTGGAAGGGGCCCTTAAAGTTGACCATGGCATGCAAAAGAACATGATAACCTTCTTCGTGAAAATGTGCTGGATGGTAAACGTAGTACAATGTAATTGACGTTATGCTATTTATCACAAATAGTTTGATGTTAATACAAAATAAAACGGTACACTACACAATATAATTGTACGCTATTAACACAAAAGTGAGTGTTTTATATTAACTAGAGAACAAAAACTGAAACACAAAATGAGTAATACATATTAAAAAAGGATGAGGCATACCGTGGTAGGGGGTACACATTTTAACAAGGTGGGACATTAAATCGAAAGGGCCCCACTGTTAATCGGCTTAATATAAATCCCTTTATAATGATCACGCGTGAAGTTGTAATAATTATCACGGCGGACATTATAATCGAACATTGTTGGCTTTTCCTCGATTTGATGACAATTGAGTTTGAATAATAATTTTATAACAATCTATGCAAATAAAAGACATCGATATTGGAACTGTCTGACATTTAACTATAAAAATAATGATAAAAATTAAATTATTTAGAGTATAAGACTGTCATCTTTAATAGTTTGTAAATCTTGGAAGAAAGTGATACTCATTCCTAATTATGCGGTAAACGACGATTATGTTCTAATTTGACCGGTATCGGCTGTATAAAGTGAGGAATAACGCTGCATCATAAGGTAGATGTATTCATTGAAATCTACGTGTGTTCCAAGATATCGAAATCATACAACTTAGACGTGTGTATGCTTACTCTATAAATAATTAGTTTGATTATTAATGGGTCTGTACAACTTGTTGTGACACAAACTCGAATAGGAGTCATAGGAAAGTCTCCAAAGTCACAGTCAACTCATGCAATATAGTTGACAAATAAAACCTTATGGTATACAGCGCGACTACAAACAGACATGTCATAAGACTATTCAAGAGTTCACAATATTTGTTTTCTCAAAATGTCCTGTTCTGAACATTTCATCTTAAGTTGCTCCAAAAAGAGGAGACAAGTGTTCATGTAGAGTTCTCTAAGATTATGCAATAAAATGTAAGAGTGTGTAAATTCTTTTTCATTGGAAGGGACTCTCCACAACAATTAATTAGATGTTCATGAAGGTAATACTGAGTTTTACACGTGCAAAAGAAAATTACGCAATACATGGAACATAAATAAAGTTCCTGACACTGTGAGGTTTTTGACCACAGAAGAAGTCTTTGTTACTACAGTGCTTCCTTGTTTGTCGTCATAAGCAAAGGAGCAATTGTACTGAAGCCCATCATTGCAGGTGAGGGAAGCCACAGGTACTGATATCCCAATATAAAGAAGTGAAACTCCAGCTGCTGGAGCAGTATTGAATTTTCATTAAAAACAATTAGTTGGTCCTTTATTTAAGGCAAGTGACCGATTGCCAAAACAGTACAAAACAGCACAATACAGCACAATACAAACCAACATAAACACAAAATATGAATAAAGCTGGGGTCACCGCCTTGGAACGGTCAATGCAAAGCATTGGGGGTTTAAACCTGGTTATAGAGCGCTCAACCTCACACTTGGCCCAGCAATATTCATAATACATTTAAGTGTAAATAAAATTTAACGTCATAGCATTGTAACTCAAATTAAACAATAATAAAAGGGAATTAAAACGCATTCAATTTAATTACTATTTAATTACTCAATTGCATTGAAGATACAAGAGTAACAGAATTACAACTTTTTGACGAACGATCAAATAAAACTATTAACAATTGTCAACTACATTCCTTCTTTATAGAAAAGATTTGAGAATGTAGAATCATAGAGTTAATATCTCAGATAATCATCGCGCAAATACAGGAAGAAGCAGCAATAATGGGTGTAAAAATTCCATATTACATAGCTTGGTTGTTTATGTGACTGCTAAACAAATTAAAAATAATTAAATCAAACAAGAAACGCCTATCAGAGAGAAAATATAAATAAAATGGAACGTTATACTTGGATTCTTTACACTGTACACACCAACAGCCTGCATAGTGGCACTGCTTTGAACTAGTGCAGGTCTTTGAAACCCAGGATTGTCTGAATAACGAGGCTGCATTGAAGCCAGGAGTTCAACAACTCCATTCTTATTTACTCTGTAAATGTTAAAGTTGCTGAATCCAACAATATTTGGGATACTGTCGATCCTGCACACAATGTGCAACCTTTCCAAGCTGCCACTGTCCACCATAGCCTCAGTTACTGTGTACGTAGAATTGTCCACTCTTTGAATGATGAACTCAATGGCTAACTCGTCTGTAATAAATCACAGGAATCAATATGAATATATGTTTTGCTTGAAAATTACTTATTATATGCAACATAATAGATTACGTATCATTACATAACCGTGGTGCAAAATCACGTGACTTTGTAGGATTCACATTTAAACGTTAATGGATAAAAACACACCGGTAAGCGGTGTTTGCTTTCGAATAACTTTTATAAACATATTTGCTTAAGAATTTCAACTAGTGCTTTAATGGCAATTTTTATGCTGCTTATGGGAATGACAAATACATCAGAATGACTTCATGTAATGTCAACTTATGCTCATACGTTCATACGTTTATATACGTATAGGCCAAAATAACAAGAATTATAACTTAAAGTAACGAACAACGTTAAAGTTGTAGTAGTCTTATGCAAAATTAAATGCTCATTAAAGAATACCTGAATACTGTTAAAAAGTGCTAATTGCATGTAGTGTTTATTAGGCATATGACTTAAACTGGAGTAACATTATCTCAAGTATTCTACTACATAGTAAAATTGTGTAAGTCACTTAACCGGATGTATTTACACGTGTATGTGTTTCTATAATATTCTGTTTTATAATTTGACTTAATTCAGTGGCCATGAAGGCTGGGCAACCATCACATATCGGCCTGGAAAAGCAATTGAGCTTGCGAGCGTTGGTAAGTTCATGATATGAATTTAAATTCCGGAATGTAGAACTTTCACTCGTTTGTTACCAATCATATGATAATACGTGTAATTACTTTTCAAATGGTATTTAAACTTTATTTGTGATGCAATGCATTGAAGTCCCGTAACAAGAAGAAATTTACGTATTTCATTTGTTTGCTTTTCTTTTTTTTCTGATCAAGCTCCTGTTCTGGTTATTGACCGAAAACAACCAATTTAAACTAATTATAATACTAATAATATTCTTTCCCAAATGAATGGTTATCCATTGTTGTTATACGTTGAGCTTTCGTAGTATTGCAGTATTTCATATGGTACTTTCGGGCAATCACTCTACAAATCCTCAATGACAGTATTATTGGATTAAAATACACATTACATGTTTAATTATCAATTTATGCGAGTTGATTGAAATTAGCTATGAATAAATTGCTATAACTTCAACGGTAGTCATATATCTAGTACTAATGCATACAAGCTAAATGCTATCGTGTTATGCTTATATAAGAACTGCTCACTTGTATTTTGTCCTGAACATGTTATTTTTTAAAATAAATGTTTGAATAATATTGTATTTCGTTCACCTTTTGTTTAAAATTTAATGGTAAATTAAACAGAAAGAAATGTTCTTTACAGTTGTCAGTTTACTGAAATTCTTATGTTAAATTTATGGTTTCAAGCAACTGAATAACATCTGTACCTTTAATTTGTATCATGATATGCCTCATTCTAGTGTTTTTCTCCTGTAGCTTTGATACACTGGCAAATATTAAGTTAAGTGATTTTTTACACATGATTTAAAAATGCAATTCATCAAAAAATAAAAAATCTCAGTGTCTGGCGCAGTATGATTTTGACGTTGTGCATAGTCAATAGTGTATCAAAACTTATAAAGCATATTTAAAATACCACAATAAATCAGTGTGCTAAGTGCCAGGTTAAAATCTTTTATATGCACGCAAAGGACATTTTGAGTCTTAGTTAGAGGTTGCTGAGCACTGGAGGAGAGAATTAAGTGCATAATGTATTACAACAAGTTGCGATATTATGGATTTGCTTATTTGTTATTCAAATACGTGTCCATGCAGCAAAAAATGTTGTTGTTAAGTACATAAAACATTATATAGAGAGCATTTGTTATATTGTAATTTAAGCAAAATGATGACAGATGGTTATATTTGTTAAAGTATGTTCCGCATATTGATGATACAAAATGTTTGTATTTGCCTATTTAAACATATCTTGCACAGAGCCTCGGTTAAGGCTGCCACTGCATACACAAGCCTCAGTTACAAATATGGGGTTACATGTTGAACAAACTTGAAATCAATAAAGTGTGTTATAAACATGCTATAACATTTCGTGTTTCATATCTTTCTCGTTCAAACAAATTATATTAAGACTAATACTTGATCATTATGAATGTCTGAACGAAGGACAGAGGTTATTTAATATCCGAACGTTTGATGAATGTCACAACATCAAGAAGCACTAATTGCAGTGAAATTGACCAGTAACACGTTGATTGCAAACAAGAAGTCGTTAAACAAATCTCAGGCAATGCCCGATGTTAAATACACATTTAAACAACATATGTTTCTTTAAAAATACTAGGCACATGCTTTTCATATCACTTCAAAGGCACAATTAGTATAGTTACTCAGAGTTAAACATGGCTTTTAAATTTACCTTGCGAGTGGCTTAATCCTAGTCTTGCATTTACAATTAGTGTAGAGAAAAATGTACAATTTATCATTTTGAAAATATGCAGGTTCAATTGTTACGTTATTTTAAATCTGAACACAGCAAACAAGATACACACAAGTTTTCAGGTTCACAATTTGTTGTCCACTTCATTGATTACACTAAATGTTTCTAGTGATACGTGCATGCGTATAACCTATGTAGCAATTTGTATTACTCCCTGTTAGGTTTTAAACCAACCGTTTCACGATAACATCGACTAGTATGCTAATTGAATACACATTATATGCAAACTATGAATGCAGCTTACTTGTTATTTCTTTTCAAGGATTTCTTTTTAAGCGCAGGTAATTTTTGAATCGATAACATCTACCATCTAAACAATAATAAGATTTATGTGGATTATAAAGGGAACGTGTGGCTTTTATAAACTTCTACTTAAACATTAGACTCTCATGTGTTTAACAGTGAAAAGCCCAGTGCAAAGATATAATAAATACACTATTCGGGAGGGCATACATGTAGAATGGGATTGCATTTCGCCATTAGATGTATATGTCTTCGCTAGGTACTCAAAAGCTATTTGGCATGTTATTGTTACAATATGAAACAGAATAAGCACATTATATTAAGCCTTGAGGAAACAATTTCGCAGTAGACCCAAATTCTACTCTCTGTGCCGTATGTATGTAGGTGAGTCCCGTACGTTTGAGAGTGTACAGTTTTTTAGGAAAAAGTGCACCCAGTTCCAAGCATTCTGATTTACACTTGCAATCGAATCTCGTCGCAATGTCAATTAATAAAACAGGCAATATATTTAATTAGTGGATGTTTTAGAAAGTCATTCAGTCATTTCTAAATACATGGTCTTGCAGCGTTTCCTATTTCGAGCCCAATATTTAGGCCAATATAAATTATAATTATTAATGAGCCTTAATTAATCGACTGTCTGACACGTTTCTTCATATTTAAGTGTAAAGACAGTCAAACAATTATTTAAATGTAATTAAAATATATTCGGTTATTATCAATATTTTGTCTTATATAAATTATGTTAGAAGTTCTGTATATGCACCTTGAATTTTGCTGAAATTGCTTTTCCATCTCTGTTTGTGAATTTTGTTTTAATAAAACGTAATTGCTACTTGCCGGACGGTTTAACTTTTTTCAAACTGATTCTTATCATCATAACATTCTTTTAAAGCGTACATCATCTACACCATGGTAAATGGCATCAAAAATGATAAATATCTCTTACTAGTATTATTTTCACGTTCATCAATTTTTATTCAAATCCTCGCTTATCAATATGAAGATATTTTCTCGTTATTATTCTTACGATCATTCAGGCCTTACCTATCTTACAAAAAGAGCAGTTGTAAAATAATGATGTACAAATGAGTATTTAATACTTATACAAAATTAAACCTGGCATCGTGTGAGAAGGTTAAGAGACCGCCGTGATACTTTTAAAACCACCTTATATAGAATAAAATTGCATTAAATACCCCTTTCCCACTACCAATAAAAACCTTAGCTTTTTCATTTTTATTATACAATTTAGATGGAAATTTGTAAATACTAACTTTTTGTGTCGCAAATAGTAAAACAGCAGACAGAAAAACATTTACAAAGAGGTATAACCATGCAGTATCATGAGTTATGTTTTTTGTACACTGCACATTTCGTCCATGAAATCCATTCACCTCTGAAGTATCATGTATATTCGTCTGTTTTCAAGTTATGTCATAGAAAAAACAAGGCAAATGGCCAGAGTAAACGTGATTCCAATATAAACCCATTTTACTTTTTTTTTCTTTCTCAAAATTAAATTAACAAAACTTTTTTATATAGTTAACCCCTTCTTTTTCTTGTGCATCGTTTAGGGCACTAATAAGGGACTTGTTTATAGATTTTCGTTTTTATTTAAAATGTCAATTAAAAGAATTTACCAGCAAAACTGTAAAGGGTTTGAATGAAAATGGTAGATTAAACATTACATCAGTAATAACGTTTATTAAATAATCGATGATAAGAGATTCAATTGTTTCAGTTTTTATTCCGATTTCGAATTATAATAATCAATAAATGAAGAATCATATTTAACCGTTTTGGTAGCCAGGAGTGATATTTTGCTTTATTGAATGTAATGCAATATTCTTTTTTAACTCTACGACGCTAGTCTTTGAATAGAATCAGGAAGCAAACTTGTTAACATGTTTCATACATCCGTATTATGCCACTATACAAATGCGTTTGTGAGCGATATACAAACTATACAAGATAGATCTATAACAAGAAAGTCGATAAACTCAGAAAGTTAAGCTTTAATCACATACTCAACGGCATAACAATGCCCTTCAAAGAAGGACATGAGCTAGCTGCGTACTCGTTTGCTACATATTTGCTAGCGTATAATAACGTAAGTATCGGAAACCAGATATTCCATTTCTGTCATCGACAAGATGGTGTCGACGAGTTGACAGAGCACGAGCATAACTAAATCGCCTATTTCCTTTACTTTCTTGTAGTCTTATCTAAGTATGAAATAATAGAGTTATCTTATTTATGTGTGCCAGTGAAACGATATCATGCTGATATAGTTTTATACAAAGATAAACTATATCGTGCCTTTATAGTTGTTTGCAAAATGAAAAGATAATCAGTTTATGCAGAAGGGCTAAGATCATTATATATTGGTATGTATATTTGTTTTTGTAGCTTTTATTCAAGAATGAACATGGAGCACCATATTAATGCTATAAGTAGATCATGTTTCGGTCAGATTAGGCAAATAGGTCACATCAGGTAATATCTTACACCAAATGCCACAAAATCCTTGGTCAATTCACTTGTCACGTCTCGGCTAGACTATTGCAATACACTGCTGTATGGAACACAAACATCAGCTATCAAGAAACTACAAAATGTTCAAAAACACTGCGGCGTGTGTTATCACAAGAACATCCCGCTATAGTCACATAACACCGATCCTAAAAGAATTACACTGGCTCCCAGTAGAAAAAAGAATCCACTTCAAAATACTTACCAATGCGTTCAAAGCCTTAAATGGACAATCGCCTGTATATCTGAAAAACCTACTTGAAGTCTACGAACCAATGCGAAACTTAAGATCAACGAACGAAGCGACTTCATTAGTGATTCAAACGAAGATTAAATCCGTATCATACGGGGAGCGAAGTTTCATGTACGCTGCTTCCAAACTCTGGAACTCACTTCTATCAAACATTCGAGTTTCTTTAACACTGAATTCATTCAAAAAGGCACTGAAAACTCACCTCTTCCTCCAATCTTATGTAATATAAGAAGTGGTTTATTCAATTCATTATATTAAATCTCAATCATTATGAACTTGAATAAACCCATTTAAAGGAAGCATAATTATTCCTTTGAGGGTTTGTGGACTCGTGGTAACGGTATCCTGACGTTACCCTTGTCTCAATCAGCATGAACTTTAATTTACCCTTTTAAAGGAAGCATAATTATTCCTTTGGGGGTTTGTGGACTCGTGGTTATGGTATCCTGACGTTACCCTTGTCTCTGTCTCTGTTTCTTCTCTGATTTGTCTTGCCGATCTTTCGAATCTATGGTTACTGTGCATGTTTTGTGTTGTTTTACGTAGTACTTATTTTTTAAGTTTTAGATTTTATTGTTTCATTAACTGTCTTATAGCTATACACATAGGGAAGTTTTATAGTGTCTTGTTGATCTTTCTAATCTAGGGTTACTGTGCATGTTTTTACGTAGTACTTATAGTATAATAGAGTAGTTTTATAGTATAATTGAGTAGTTTTGATCGATTTCTTTTGAAACAGTGTTGCAAAATGTATTCGTATCTGCGATACGTCAAATGTTCTTATGTAAAGCGCCTTTGAACGTGCTCTCTTGCATGAAAAGGGCGCTGTATAAATCCGGTATAATAATAATAATAATATTTGATAAACGATGATCGTAATTTTGAAAGGCAGTTTCGCAAATTATTAGGCAAGTAATAACAAAAAGGTTAACATTCAAACTTGCATTCAAATAATTTGTATGCAAGTAATTACATGACGTTTTAAATGAATTGTGCCAAGATTGTTTAAAACATATTTCACCGTTGACTTAAATACAATATGGAATGTATCGAGATAGGCAGCAGAGAAATTGTACAACATGTATGAACATCCGTCAGTAGCCAAAAGTTTCGTCACATTTAAAACCAAACTGCTGCTACAATTTCATACTTTTGAAACATTTTTAAATTGTCAGATGATCAGTTTATTTGATTCACGTATTTTACGCCAGAAATGTATTTTTCGTGGTTTCTGTTTATTTAAAGTGGATACGTTCCTTGTTCCCTTAAATAATCCCACTCTGCTGCTAGATGATTTAATACCTAGTATTATTGAACAAAATGTTAGATGTATACGTTTTACAACGATACATTTGTAAAATCACCATATCTCGCACAGTAAATTAATGTCCAACCCACAATTGGGTCAAAGAGTTAAAAATCAAGTCTGTGTTTAATATCTAGATTTCTATATCTCTTATATATATAATAATATCTGTATTAGATTATTAATTAAAACATTTAAGGCGTCAAGACCTTTTCCAGCAAGAGAAAAGTGAACGAGTGAAAAAGAACACGAAACACAATAAAAAACTGATCTATTTAACAGAAGTTAAAGACATATATTCGTACATGTAGATAAGATGAGTAGCATTCGATATGTAAACTATACTTATGTTACCTATTATCCGCAGTGTTTACATACCGGTACAGTCGACTGATACTATATGACATATGCTTATAGTTTATCTAAACCAGAATAAAATGTAATAAAACCTAAGTTGTGTTTAGCGGAATATGCTTTAACAATATACAGACATTAACCGTATACGTGAAGTTGCACAATTATGATTCTGAATTCGGATCCATTTGAATGTTCACAGAGAGCGATTACTTAACATACGACATTGCTTTTAAAATTGCTGTATTGTAATAGATAAATACATGTATGCTGGTCATAAATACGATTTACCGTATGACAAAAACAAAGGTATATGAATGTGTTACACTAGAAAACGTTTTGAAAGCAACACATTTAAAAAACGAATGTCCTGTTTACTTTTTAGTTGTTAATATTTTGATTTTGTTTCGATTAAATCGTTTCACGTCATTCTGTGCAAGCTCACAAATAATAAATTCATTTGTGACGGTCGGGCGCTATAATATGTGGGGTGGGTATGGTAACTAGGGTTTCATCTTTTTGCACGTTGAAATCGTGCAGCGCGATATAACTCTTATGTTATTTTAATTGCATCATTCTAGATGAGTTCTTAAATATAAAAAACAATATGACTTGCATGCATATTTCGGAGCGAAACCGCGCAATACGCATGTTGAAGGCCGGTCAGTCATAAAGACATTTCACCATTTCCACGTGCAAAAGATGTAACTATACATATTTTATTCATAAAATAATTTATTTCTGCTGATAAGAAATAAGAAATCAGATGTAACTAAAAATATTGTGTTTAAATGTGAAGAGTTAAACAGCGTGGATAAATCTTAAATTTATAGAAACGACATTTAAGTCACTTGTCTGCATTGATTCATATAAATGTCGGTTTAGCAATGTTCATATTAACTTCCTGTAAGCATGTAACCAGCGAATGGCCAATTAATTCCACACAGGTTACATATACTCCAACAGTCAAACAGAGCAAAGAACGACAAACTTATGTATCGCCAATGAATAATTCAATAACGAGTGAAGATTTGTTTATTTGTTTACGAAACGTATATATCAAGATAAAATAAATAGGATCCTGTATTTGTTTGGTATTTTAATGTATTGTTTCGTATAGGACATAATAAAATTTAAGGTCGGTGTAAAATGACAAATATTTTGTAATAATTCACACCATTTTTTCGTCTGAAAAGTACGTCATATTTGAGTGAGTAGTTCATAATGTCACATTAAAAAGCTACACACAACGGCAGATAATTATGGAATCATCGCAAGTAATACTAAGTCTGCTTCTCCATCACTGATATCGTTGTCAGGACAATGTTACAAATTGTTATATTCGAAGACGGCGAAGCGTCTGGATGTTTTAAACGGATTAATTTATCTTCTGTTGTGACCTTGTACGTCCCTACTCGTAGGTGGACCGAATGGAACCATGGGCGTCGGACGAACAGCTAAAGTGCATTTTAAAGATACGTTTAAAGGATTGAAATGGTAAAACAGTCCTAAAAGTTATTACGTTTAAATAATTCTTGAAAGGTCTCATATATGTGATGACAAAAACTGTATCAAAATTAACTCATTTTTATTGTTTGACCATCAAATAAATGCACATTGTCGTGTTGAGTGTGTTCCGTTATTTAATAATTGAAATGTTTATAATTATCCAATTGATGAGTCTTAAAAAGAAATAAACTGATTTAAATACGCATGATGTTTGAATTTTATTTGTCATAATTAAAAAAAGATCATGAATAACAAATATTTTGTGAAATCATGGCTTTAACCTTAACGCAAATACGGAAGAGACACAACAGATTTTTAATTTTTAATACGATAGGTAAAAGTAATTGCGCTATTTTACCGTATGTGTAACCTTCATGAAACTGTTATGCAATACTACATAACATAAAATAATTCTTTGAACAATCATCAACTATGCACATTTAAGTAATTTTACAATCTCTTTTATGTAACTCAGCTAGAAAAATTCCCGACACAACTGGGATTGAACCCAGACGCTCTTCACCATCGCTAAAAGAGCTAGCTCATACAGCAAGGCAGTATAAGTTATACTTATACATAACCCTATTACATTTACAATATTCAAAAAAGTAACGAACACACCAAGCATGAAGGAATTGGGAACTAAAAACCCCTACTTACCTGAGTAAGACCTCATGTTTGATCCTCGTAGACCAAATGAAAGAAGTGATTCAGCCAAGTCATATCTAATGGGTATTGGAGATAACAATATATGTTATTCAACGTGTTTTATGTTGCAAACATAGTATATTAACATTTGAATAACAACTAAGTTGAATCGGAGTCTCTAATTTGAGCATAAAAACGTATATTCGTCGATAGACAATTTGTGTAATTTGAAAATGCATTTCTTTATTAATTTATTACAATATTATATAAGTTACAGTACGTTTATACGGCACCAATCAACTCACGTATAGTTGTTTCCTGTAACAGAAGCAGAAGCACTGTATTAAATATGACATAAAGTATTATTACACACATATAAACGGCATAAACTTATGGAAATTCACAACATAAATTAAGTGTCCCTAATAAAAAAATCGAAAAACGAAAAAGATGAAAACCTTTCGGCTGACAAAAATATGTTACCGAGCAGATGTTCAGGACTTTGATGATTTAGCCAACACCTTCGTATTAACACAGTCACAAAAGCCGCTGCGAGAACTATGAATCCGAAAACTCCAATTATAAGTGCAACCAATTTTCCTGAAAACCAATACTAAATGACTCATTTGTTAAAAAATCCTACTTAATGCCATACATCAAAATGTAGTTGGACATATTATCTAAATGTATAATTTCTATTACAAGTGTTTAATCTCAAGTGTTATTTAGTTCAACAGAACGCAAACTGCTTCATATTATAATAGATAAATGCTTTCACCATGTAGTATGCGTTTGTTTGGTACTAAAATAAATTGTGTATATCAATTGTGTCCCATTGTGTATAAAGCGAATCGAATAACTTACTAACTCAGTCTTTATATTACCAGATGTATAATAAAAGTATATAAGAAACTTTTCATTCAGGTAGCAATCACTTAACGTTTTAAACAATATTATTTTTACCAGAATCAATATGTTTCGGCAGCCTCCCAGCTGATGTATCTGAAATTTATGAATATGAATTAACGGATCAACATGCAGCACATTAATGCAAAAATGTGGATATATCTTTGCCTAACATAAAATACTTCAATATAGTTGATCTATTTTATATTATTGGAGCATATGAAATCGAATAGAGATATACTCGAGTAGTAGCATATTCTATAGTAATTTAAACATGTAAACTCTGACAACATTTTGAAAACACATAATACAGATATATACCTGAAACTTTGAGATTTCGTGAACCATTTGCTTGCGTTTCAACAATGGGATCAGTTGGCCAATTATCGTACTCGTACGACAATTGACATCGATATATCATAATGTCACAGCTCAGACTTGAAACTGGTATTGATATTCCAATGGTTGGATTTGTCCTATTGTAACTCCCAACAGCTTGAATTCCAGTGATGCCACTTCCAGGATAAAGGTAAGGGGTTTGATATCCGGGTTTTCCAGACAAAAGATCCTGCATTGTAGCCAACATTTGTTCACGGTGATTGCTTGTTATTTTACTAAGATTTATGGTTTGAAAAGTTACAAGATTTGAAATGGAACTAATTCGGCAGACAATCTGCAGTCTCTCGCTACTAGTTTTGTCAGCGATAATGTCATTAACTATGTATGTAGAGTTGTCGGCTCTTTCCCTTATAAAGTCAATAGGTAGACCTGAAATGGTCAGTAAATCCGAACAATGCTGGCGTGTTGTAAACTAAACATTTTATAACTTCAAAACATTCCTTCTTTAAAAAAGACGTATTTCGTTATTTTTTCATATTTATTTTCAACTGAAAATGTAAAATTATGTAATTGATATATTTCAAACAGATAAGCATCTAAAACATATACATTTTTTGCCAAACAATTTTAAGAATTGAATGTTTGTTTGTTATAACTTCAATTGGAATGAATGTTGTTCTGGTTGTGCTTTACTCTTTGAACATTCAAAATACCTCGACATGTTATTTCAGAAATATTGTGTTAACTTTGTAATCGGTTGCAATATAAAAAAATCTCTTTAAATATCAAGGATAATTTCCAGTAAATCTAAAACAAGCATTAAAACCAGGCATACAATTACAAGTAATTGGCGGGCGTTGCATGTTTATTGAAACCTAAACTCATATGAACGTAAAAGCCTATTTAGTCAACAGGTCAGTTGGTATAATTGATTATGCTTCATACATGTTAACTAACATATTACGAGGTAGACATTATTAATACTTGACATATTTATGTCCATTAACCAGACACAGTAACATGCAATGCTGGCATAGAATTGCAAGTGTTATGCAGGATTGCAAGTGTTTGGCATACTATTAGAAAAACACAAAATATTTCTTCAAACAATAATTTTACCTTGTGAGTTGACTGATGAACAAATAAATCCTCCTAAGATAATTAGTGTCTGCAGCATGACTTCTTGTAAGGTTAAATATCTAATTATTAATATATTTTTACGAATATATATGAATATATATTGCACAATTTTACGAATAATCCAAACAACAATAAGGTTAAATAGAATATAGAAATTATTAAAAACTCCCCGAGTGATAAAAACCAAGCTTATAAATACGCTATGCATGGATATGACCCTTATCTTGACAGTTTCATAAATTTAACACACGATTTATCGATGTTTTACGATGTTGGTTGACTTCAAACTAAGATGTGGTGATATCAATGAAAGCAAAACACATCAAAACAAACACAGCAAGGAAACAAAACGCTAGGTTGAAGAAAAATCAGTAGCTTGCGTGGACTATTTTCAAAGTTGAACGGGACAAAACAAAAACGTAACATAACAATGAAAAAACATGAGCAAAACTATGAGTCAACGAATGGGGTATAGGGTGTTAAAACAGTTTATAGTGCGATGAAACTCTCACTTGATCAGTCATCCTCCGAATTCAACAACACACATTTAAGGATTCAACGGTTATGAAAGAGAATACTTGTTGTAGTAAATAACAATCAATAACTTTAGGGTTAGATGCAAACACAAGAAGTAAAATTGCAAATTACTAAGGTAAGATCCAATAAAAGAAATACAATCTAGAATATCTTCAAGTTTGAAATACATGGGTCACAACAACAAACATTTACCAATGTGTATTCGTGAGAGATTACTGTTTGTCAAGTTTCTGGCTGTGGTCAGGACACTTCTAAACTTACTTTTGTTTTCAGTTTTAGGGGACATTTTGTTAATGTTTTAAGGTTTGGAGAACAGTGTGCATATACACAAATTTACTGCGGACATTTGAAGTGAGAACGTTGCTGTATGATGGTTTTAGCACGCATGTAATATTTTATTAACAATAGCAATTTAAAAATAATCCTTTTAACATAAGAGTGATCACTTAACCACTATGACAAATATATATCATGAACGTTTACACTATTTGAATTACAACCGATGTAAAACATTTAAGTGCGTCTGCCAAAGGATGACTGCTTAAGGAAGGAACAATGAGCTGTTTAATGCGTTATTGTATTTTCATGTCAGGTTTTGACGGCATACTTCGGGTATCGGGAAGCAAATTCAACCTTTAATTTATGATATCCAGGCAGATTATTTACTTTCCGCAAAATCGAAGACAGACAGCCTCTTAGTATCTTGCTCCTTAGATTAAATAGAATGTTAGAATATAGATTGTTGTTTAATGAATATTTAATGTTATTTACTGTAAACATAGGCTACTGTTGCTTTTGTTTGCTTTAATCATTCTCATAAATGGACATCAGGCAAATTAATGAGAAAAACAACATGATTTTATTGACCTTTTTTGCATCCGTGTCTGTATTGTTGTCGTTATTATACATAAAATCATGATGTGCCAATTCGAATTCGCGAACAACAATTAAATAAATATTGTAGACGTGATCCGGTTTTTAAAGGAGGATCATCATTTTAACACTCGGATTGCCCTCCATTAAAACCACTCGGCCACTCCAGCGGTCGAATCCTGGATCCGGTCGTCTATATATGATCATCGTTAATCAATACCAGTGGTCACAGAATAATACAGTGACGAGTAAATGAGTAAAACACAACATTTGAATACCTTGATGTTTGCACATTTTGGAAGTTGAGAAAAGAATATTATTATTATGTACAAAATAATCATAATCAATGACTGATTTTCATGAGACCAAGATGTAAGTTCGGTTTAAATGACATAAATCAGTACACACATTTTAAATGGTTCACCTTTTGATAATGCATCTACTTCAAGAAATACGTTCGCATTAAATGCAAAATGTGACGTAAAAATAAGTTGTTCAATACAACATGTAAACAAAATTTCAGATTGCTTCCAAGTAATTTCAAACGCTTAAAGTTAACTACAACGAAAACACATACAGAAATACTAGATTAAAACCATACATAATTGTTTGTCATTTGTGGTAACGCCTAAATACTTGATAAGACATATATTGCCAATCATTTTGTAATTATGTGTGATGATGGTTCCTAATCAAATGCTGAATCAATGTTATTATCACGTGTAAATATTTTGTCGTTTGCTTTGCATGACCTAAACTGATTGTTCTGTTGTTTGTTTGAGAAAGATAAACAAACGCCGTTTAACGGTTATTTATGACAACCGTACCAGGATGAATCAGGGTAAATTTAAAGATAACCATAACATACATTTCTTCATATAGGAAAACTATAGGCTGCGCCGTTTGGAAAAATTGATCAACGTTTTGAGTACTAAAATATTGCACTAGAAACATTATTTCGGTGAATGTCTATGTTTACCCGCATTATAATGTTTGCGTCCAACACATATATTGCCGCGAACGGACATTTTATTCAGGCAGTTGTGTACTCTGTGTTCGTCCTAATTATGTGTTGGGCGTTAGCAATATGATTCAGTATCTTATTAAACCTAACAGGAAGATATAAACAGAAATACACGCAATATCCCACTATTTCACCATACAAATAAGTTTCATGTATATAAGATAAAGTTATGTGTTACAAAAGCAGCAATACCGGATTTTTCTATGACTGTTACGTTATTTAAAAGTACCAAATCTGTGCTATACCAGTACAAATCTTTGTTGTACCGGTACCACACAAAAAATACGAATGTTTGTTGTAATATTCAGCAAATGGCTATAACGAGTTGGTACGGGGAGATTTTTTGTCGTTTTACTGAAAGTCTATTAAGAAAAGTGTTCACAGTACGAGGCAAAAAAAGAGAGAAAAAAGTAGCCAGAACCATTTACATCTAGACTTAAACTTAATTGTCGTTATGGCAAATGCAATAAAGTGGGAACCAACAAGACTATGACGACATACTGTGTTATTTCACAGTAAGTTGATATAAACTAATCCAGCATATTATCGGGGTGTACCATATACGTGTCCGTAGAGGAACATACATTATTTTCTCTTTTGTTCCAGATTTAATACAGATAAATAATACTCTAAGTCGTGGTATATAAAAACAAGTATATTGTTTGATTGATTTGGACAGCAACTAAGTATTTTTTCTTCTGGCAGAGATGTGTTAGGCCTTTCTTCGCTAATACTCTCGAGGTATAGGCTATGACCAAAGTATCCAGAATTAACAGTAACAGGTTTCTTTTTTAATATTTAATGACCGCGTAGGCTGTAATATCAATTAAATCAGACACATTAAGTTGTAAATCTTGCTGTTTAAACTCCATACAGATCAATATATTTTATCCATAACATTAAATACCGTAGAAGAAAAATATATGTATTGAACATTTAATAAAACATACCTCAAACTATTGATATACATGGAAAGCTCTCACTGATGGTATACAATCGTACGTACGAACGATGTTTAATATTGAATGGCTTCGATTCGTCTAAGCTGGGCCTTTTCACAGAGTTTGGCATGTTTTGAAGTTTGCCATTTAATGCTTTATATTGATAAATGTAAATATTGGATCTTAAAAGCTCAAATAAAAATCAAGAATAAAATTAAAAAAAAGAAAAAAGTAACCCAAGACAGGGCTCGAACCACTGACCCCAGGAGCACTAGAGTAAAAAGTCTACCACTTAGAACACTCGGCCATTCTTCCTCATATTATGAAAGATGTATTTTATACTTTGTATAAGCAATCCTCGTGGTTTCACAAAATATAACGACAACAACAGAACTCTCCTAAGTATTTAATCGTTTCGCGTGGCAACGCTTTATAATTTTCAGGTTTTTAATTCGTCAATTAATGCATATAATGGCTATTTTAGAGCATGGTAACTGTTCAGTATTATTGTTTCCTCACAAATACCATAACTAAAACGAAAATTTGCGAATCTGAGACAACTTTTTTAAATTGAAAAGGCCCCTTTAACCAAAGATAGAAAACATAACAATAAAACCGAACATTTAATAACAACACACGCGTCGTTACACATGTTTATGCCTTTTGTTATCGCTGTGGTCGCTCTTTATCTTTGTAAGATTTAAAGGGCGGCAAACTAAGCAACGTGTTTCAAACAATACAGACGGAATTACAGCGCACAAAAAATGATCGATGAAACAACGAATTCCAGTCTCAGTCATTAACAGTAACTTTATCAGTACCACGTAACATCATGTACCGTGTTTTTTTTTAATCGTACATGGGATACTTAGTTCGAACCAATAAAACTGCCCTATATGAACATTCGTACAGTTATCACTAAATGCGACATTACAGTCAGTGAGCGACATTGTCACATATCGTTACGTCTTGTGTTTGCTAAAAACACAATTATTTACTCAGACGCCTTTCATTTCTTGTCGAATTGAACATTATTTTGCAAATAAATGCGTTCATGTAGATCTACACGTTAATGTATAATACCTTTATTATAGCATAAAGTAAGATTATAAATATATATAATTGTCGAGCCTCAACACATTTCAAGAACACCACTCAAGTTCGGCGACTGGAAACACTTAATCACATTGTTAGTAGTCGGTATCAGTTGTAAGAAGACTAAAAAGTAAGGACAAATTGTTTGCCTTTATATGGGCAACTGTGATCAATAATTGTACACCTAACAAGCGAACCATATTACTAAAAAACCCTTAAATGTTAAAGATAAATGTTATGGCTTTATTTACTTTATCAAGTTCCTCTGAATGTTTACATGAACATGGGTTTAAATAAAGAGTTTCGCGGTAAGCGAATCGTCATGATGTTCTTATGACATTATTTATCATGGTTGAGTCGTTGACGGTCCCTTTAATTGACTGGAACCATGACAACGTTGTTTAATTAACATTCTACAAAGGAAGCGGGTCCAATATGATTAAAGTAACCAACCAGGCGGCCGAAACTGTCTATTACCTCAGACTTCGGTCCATATACAATTTTGGTCTGCCTGGCTGGCCACTATTATTTTACATGGCCGTCTGTAGAGTTTTCTATTTCTTATTTAATGCATTTTAAAATAAGGCAGCGGCATCTGGTACGTATGCCTCGGTTGAACACAAAGCTGGCACACTGACTTCAATCGAGGTTTTTTCAGAGCGCGGTTCATTTGTAGAATGCCGTAATTCATGGCACCACCCGTTTTTGCGATACATTAATATTATGAGCCAATGCTACTTCCGAGGTGGCGCTATGGATCGGATGTTTTGAAAATTCACGGAAAATTCATCAGGGTGAGTAAGTTTCATATGTTTTTCAACATATTTCGCATTAAAAGAATCTGGAAATGTAGTGCGATTCAGCAAAGGTTACTTTATCAAAAATGTACCGAAACACACACATTAATTATCTGATTTTATCAACTGATTTCATCATCAAACGCTTATTTAAGGCTCGTACCTTATTCTTTAATTGAGTAGCTTTCATTCGAAAACTTGGCTTATGCTTCACAGGATAATCAGGGATTAACTTTTCATGTTATGGTATTTTTCCTTCAAAGGAAGCATCTTCTAAACGCAAATCCAGTGTAGACGGAACATCTCATCCCAGAGTAGCGTGTGTGGACTGCAGAGGCTATTTTGGGAAACAATTTAAAGAGGATTGTTAAATTGTATAAGCCTTGATACGTTTTGGCCTGTTCGTGTTTTATGAGATGTTATGTTTAAAACCGCTTAAAGATACATATAATATTCTATTTTCACATAAAATACAATTTTTATTCATATGGAATATATGAATTCGTATAAATATGTTTGTTATTGTTTTAAATATTGCATATTATATACAGTTTTGATTGTGACTAAATCGGTAATACATTTATCATTTATATCAATTAAACGTTTTAATGAATTATAAACAGTTTGTTCAAACTGTGAATTGTGAATATACCGTGTGAGTGAATGTGAATTTGAACACGTATACATCGGTATGTGTTATGTAAGTTGTACATCATCACATACGATTATTTAGATACGAGCGACAGTTTCATGATTACAGCTCAAACGGGCCATTATTACATTATATATTGGTATCAGCATTATAACACTTTTAGACACGTGTTCAAACATAAACAATTAAGAAGACAGACTTTGTCACACGACACAGGACAACAAGAAATCAAAACGCGGACACAGTAAAACTATTTGGAGGCAGCTGGGTTCGACAGAAATGCTTGGCTAACCAAATTTATGTAAACATCCTTACCTTATAAGTCATTGTCTAGTTAATTAATATCAAACAGGCACACGGCTTTCATTACGTTAATAATTGTGAAAATACATGTATTTTGGGTTAGCTTTTGAGCTTGTTGCGTTAATGAGGGAAGAAATTTGTTTTAGAATTGTGTTTTCATGATTGCTTTGCTCAGAAACTTGTCGCGAAACATATATTATATATACCCGTCACAACAGGATCCATATTTACAAACCCATATCACATTTGAGAATAAAGAATAGACTTAGAGCCGATAAATATTTTGACGATATACATGTTGCCTATGATGCTTTTTCCATTAACAAATGTTTTTATAAAACGCATATTGCTACTTTAGTACTAAAACTAAGTTAATTAATGTAAATGCACTTGTTTTGATTATTTTAAGATTAAAGAAAATGTTTATCCTTTGATCTAAGGCTTATATTTAGTGTGTGAATATTTGCCCGGACTGGCGCCTTTACTACGATCTAGGAAAATCGGCGATAGTAACAGTTGAGTACAGTATAACATATTAATTTTGCCAATAATTGTGTTTAGAAAATGCTTTTCAGCTTCTATAACTAAGTTCACATTTCTTAACGTCAGATAAACCAAGATAAAAGTTGTATTTTAGGAATGAGAAAACGTTTTTTCAACGTATGACTGAAAAAAGGGAATTGTTAACGGCTTATTTAAATAAAGCTTTTTACAATAATTGTGAAAGAATAATCCTGACCAGAAAAAATGTTACAATATTGATTTATTAGTGGAAAATAAACTTTCGAAATTGATAAAATAATACAGCGTTAACAACGCTCTTCCTGAATAACGTGGCTAATGAGTGTAGTACTAACAATGTTCGTAATAAATCAACAAAACCAAAAGCTTGTGTGGAGCAGTGGTAGCGAATTAGCTTGTGCTTCCAGAGTTTGAATTCCTAAGACGGTAATATTTGTATTGAACTTTCATAAGTTAAGACTTTTTAAAACATTGTATATTCGTTTAGGAAAATATTTAAATACATTTTTAAAAAATACGATGATATGAGAATAAGTATTCTTTACCATCATTTTCTATCGTAGATCCGATGTGTCGACATACTCGGTATGGCGACAAAATGTACGAAATACTAGACTTTGCTTTGTGTTGGAAATCAATGTGTTTTGTTGTATACATTTACGTGGTCAAACTTTGTTGTTTCATGCGACAGGAGTACAAACAGTTTCCCTTCTTGCGTTTTATAATGTTATGACGACATGAATCAACTCAGTTAGTACCACAGTAACTGAACAGTCCCCACGTGAATGCTAAATATATTTTTTCCACGGAAAAGACCAACACATGCTTTAATAATACTTGTATTGTCTTGCTTATACCATTTATTGGGTAATTATGTTTTTCCGCAAGCATTTGGAAAACAGTTGGATACGCTATATCTCGGAACAAAATACATGATGCATACATAGACTTGTTAATAGCAAATGTTGCGCAATTTATTTCGTTTCCGTAGGCTTTTAATAAACAATTTAACACGCAATGTGTCAGTGTCAGTGTCATATTTGCCTTCCAGGAATTAAAAAAATAGCACCATAACGATAATAAATACGCCTGTCGCCCCATTTTGAAATTTGTGTCAAATCATCAATCAGCCATGCTAAAAGGCATTGGGGTTTGTTAATCAAACAATGAGTTTTATATTTGTTATTTAATAAAATACACGCAATCTAAGTGTGCTATTCCGTTGACATCCCTTTCTGATTTCAGTAAAACCGAACAACAAAATCAAAATTGCTTACACGGAAGCTTTAAAAAGAACGCTCTGAAAGTATATATCGAAACATTGTCAAAGGTGGTTTGATTCAAACTTCACTCCGCCATTTCAAGGATAAATGTGTACTCGATTGAAAAGCAACGGCAATGACTAATACAAGTCTGTAAGATTTTTTTTCTAGAGATTTGAATTATCAATCACCATGGACGAAGTATTTTATATTATTATGTTTACATTTTACTTATAAGGCAATAATGAATATGTTACTCATGGAACTGGTAAAATACGTGTATTAAGAAGATCGTTCCGTAAAAAAATTGAAACGATCGCATAATTCCTATGGTGCGGAAAGTGTCCATCAAAGTTGTAATATTGACAAATATGTATATATTATTGATATGCAACTCTCAGGTGCGTAACATTTTCAAGGAAAGTTATTTACTAAAACCACTAATTTGACCCTCTAGTTGCGGCTAAACGGTATAATTCCATACGCAAATCAAAAAAGTTGTCCTTTAATCACAATGATTTATACAGTCTTCTGCACCAAACCCATAAAATCCTGTTACCGTTTGGTAATGGGTTATTCCAACCAAAAATGTGGAAATGGATTAACCCATTACAAACAATAACAATAATTTACTGGTTTATTGCAGACGACTCTAGAAATCATTTGTGATTAAAGGAGAAATTGCTTATTTTGAGCAATTTCTCCTTTTATCACAATGATTTCAACCCTACCAAAGCTATTTCTTCACATTCCATTACAATGTCCTTTGTCATCTGCGACCTCTTTGAATTTGGGACAGTCCAAAAGTTGTCATTTGGTAAAGGGTTTATGGGTTCAACAGAAGTTGACCTTACATCTTCACAGGTGTTATGCAATGAAGGATTTCTTGAAGTACTGTTAGGGGAGTTACCCTTCTACCTCAGATGACTTAAGAAGACAAAAGAAGAAATAGCTCATAGCAAGCAAAATCTCCTTTAAACACAATGTTTTCTACCTATTTGGTTGAGGACTATAAGATTTCACCACATACCAAATTTGGTAGCCCTAGGCCTTATGGTTATGGACAAGAAGATATTCAAAGTTTTCACAAAATAAACAAAAACGTATAAACATGCAAAGTTCAAAGAGCTCCTGCGGCCATGTTTTTCGACGAAACAAATTTTCTTGAACAACTTTTTTAGGGGAGCCTTTAAGGATCATCCCTGTAAAAAAATTGAAAATCCGACGAGCCGTTTCTGACGAGAAGATTTTTTAAGGTTTTGACCATATATGGGCATGGCGGCCAGCTGGGTTATGTGACCAAATTTTTTTAACAATATTTTTTTCCGTGACGTAAGGATGCTCCACATGAAATTTGGTTGAAATTGGCTCAATGGTTTAGGAGGAAAATATGATCTGCTCAGGTACGCTAAAAAGTGGACTTAAACATTGAGATAAAAGGAATTTTTGCTTGTTTTCCTCTTTTTTCTCAAAATTGACAATATATCATCCACTAAACAGGCAACCCATGTTCGCATAAGGAAAAGGGTAACTTGGAAAAAAATGGTATCCATTTAACCCTTTACCAATCAACATATTTTGGACTGAACAATTTCTCAATTTCCCACAATGATCCAACCCTACCAGAGCAATTTCCTAAGCAATAATCACCTCCCATTTTAAAAATGGTATCCATTTAACCCTTTTCCAATCAACATATTTTGGACTGAACAATTTCTCAATTTCCCACAATGATTCAACCCTACCAGAGCAATTTCCTAAGCAATAATCACCTCCCATTTTAAAGGAAAAATAATTTCTCATCAGCAAAACTACAGCATTAATTGATTTCTGGTAGTTAACCCTTTTCCTTATTGAAAGAGGTTGCAGACGACAAATTAAATTATAATGGAATAAGAAGAAACTGATTTAATAGGGTAGGAAGCATTGTGACGAAAGGAGAAAATGCTAATTTCAGCAATTTCTCCTTTTATTTCAATGATTTCCACAGTCACAAACATTTGCACAAAGAATTAACTGTTCTGGGTTAAGGGTTTATGTGGTCTGCAGCAAAGCCATCAGAAGAGAATCGTGTCAGAGAAACCTGGCCTGTAGCCAGCAAATCCTTTACTCTAATAGCACTATTAATTGGAAAAAAGAGTACACTATAATTATTTCTAAATCTGCAATCTCAAGGAGATAATTCTGGACTTAATGGTCCGATGTTGCTCATTTTCGACAGGGCTCGAGTTTTCATTGATATGAAGACACTGTGCACGTTTGGAAAGAATTGGATGAAAAATTTGGACTTTATTGCATAAACACCATTTTCTCAATTCAAGGGGAGGTAATTCTGTACTTCATGGACCAATAATGCTCATTTTTTGTAGGGTTCGTGTCCTCATTGATATAAAGACACTGTGCAAATTTGGAAAGGATCGGACAAAAAATGTGGAAGATTTTTGAAAGTTTTCACAAAATAGGCAAAAACGAATAAACATGCAAAGTTCAACGAGCTCCTGCGGCCATGTTTTTTGACGAATCAAATTTCTTTTTACAACTTTTTCAGGGGAGCCTTCAAAGGTCATCCCTGTGAATTTTTTTGATAATCTGATGAGCTGTTTCTGACAAGAAGATTTTTTAAGGTTTTTACCATATATGGCCATGGCGGCAATCTTGGTTATGTGATCAAATTTTTTTTAACAATTCTTTTGTCCTATGACCTAGGGATGCTCCACATGAAATTTAGTTGAAATTGGCTCAATGATTTAGTAGAAGAAGATGTTTACAAATTGTTTACAGACAGACAGACAGACAGACGGACGGACGGACGCCGGACGGTGAGTGATCACAATAGCTCACCCCCAGCTATCGCTCAGGTGAGCTTAAAAGGGCAGTCGAAACACACTTTAAGGTATTGAAAGCAAACAACTTGAGCGCCCTTTCATCAGTAAAATTGGTACCAATATGTCGATTGGAAAACCGTATGGGGAGAGGATTAACATTCCATAAAAACGGTTTTTACGCGATAAAATATACAGTATACTGAGCTTTAACAAACAAAACAAGGAAAACATTAAGACGTCATTTTTTGTGCAAAAAGTTGCCAAGTTATGGCGATATTTGAACAACGCCCATATTAAGATGATTGAATATGTTGTCGCTCTTTTTACCGCTCTGGCAACGCTATGGCAGAAATTAGCTACACTGATAAAGGCATTATGAATGTTTACATATGAACATGTATTACATATTTCATTTACGAAAATACGTGCACTCTTAGAGTGCCATTTTATTGACTTTCGTGGTGTACTGCTTTGTTAAAAAAATTAAGGAATAGAAAATATGTTCCGGCACCTAGAATTGGATGTCTCGCCAAGGCAAGTGATTCGGGTTTGCATAGGTGTCACTGAATCTCAATTAAAGTATCGTAATTTATCAACGCAATTCAACATGACTGTATATTAAATGTCAAATTAAATATTGAAACACATGCTGGTTTGCAATTTATAAGTGTCAACTGACACAACACGGGGCTGTAAAAAACACCAGCTTGTATTTCCAGCGCTGTATGGATCCTCAGCCAACGGCATTGGAACATATGTGTGGCGAAGAGAAACTTATAAAAAAGGTCCCACATGGTTTGATCACAAGTCACGATTGTACAGTCATCAAGGTAAGATGTTAAACACATATCTTGTCTCATATTGCGTAACATGTAAAGAATTGTTTGTTACGTAATGCAATTAATATAACAAGTGAACGGATTGCAATGTAATCATAATCGAATGTATTGGAATAAAATATTATAATACATGCATGTAAATATATGTTACTTGAATATGCATATTTTTAATAGTTGACCGTCTTATTTAGCACAAGGTTTCCTATATACAAACGCTTTGTTAAATCCTTAAATAAATTACACTGACAGAGACAATTAGACAGTTCACCAGAAGTATTTAAGTGTATGAAAATCTTTAAATTTACTTATATCGCAATCATACATTCATGCATTTATTGATGTATGTAAAGATTTTTTGGAAATATATCTAATCTAATATATCTAATTAGAAGATAATAAAAAATGAAATAATATTTTACCCCAATCGTTTCCTCATCTCTCATCATTAAAGTGGATGCAATATAACTAATAACTGGTGATAAACAAACTTACGGGCTTAAAGCATGAGCGTTAAATTCTTATCAGATTATAATGTTCAGTCAGCACAGGCTAATCAGGGACGATTCTTTCTGCATAGACTAAAATTTCGTTCAGAATATACTTCCTTTAATGAAAAATTAAAACAAAAACGGAAAGCGTCGTCAATGATTAACTTGTGGGAACAAGGGAAGAATGCATGTTTTGAAAAAAAAAACGAGCTTCTCTGTGAGTTTCAAAACTTCTTGTTATATGCTCTTTATAATGCTGCATATAATGACAATCACGTTCACAACCCTGCATCTTAATGAACAGTTGAAAATGTAGTTCATCAAAGAGACCAAACCATCCTTAGGTACAAGTAAATTCATATAAGTTCATATATTTAGTAATATTGTTTTAATGTTATTCCTTTCAACATTTTTATACATAGTAACACTTATATAGACCGCGACTTCCAAACCTGTGTCTATGACCAAGCTTTCACATCGCAATTCCAGCAGAATTATGTATGCAAAAAACAACGTCACCAAATGAAACTGTCAGCGTGTCTCAACCAATTCCTAAACCAACATCAATTTGAACTTGTCATATTTTGTACATATTAATCGCAGTGTGTGTTTCTGTGTTTTCTTTTAAGTTCATAGCATCCATTTTCAGCGAAAACGTTCAATCTGATAACAGTTATCCACAATATGTAATCGATTTGACAAAATTTATAAAAGACGCGATTCGTGATTGGCGTAATAAAAGATGGTTTACCATTGGCTGATACAAAATGTAGCTCAAACCGAGAAGACTCAACGTGAATTGGAACTTATTGAAAGACATGTTTTTTAAACGGCTAAGCACAATAAAATGAAGTCATATGTAAACAAAGTAACACAGAAAGTAAACATTTTTTGAACGAAAAGTGTGGACTGCATTTGAGAAGACCTTTGATGACAAATATTTGATATTATTGCTACTTTAGTAAAAAGTGTTCACAGTTAAATCGGAAATACATCCATGTACATAAAGTTATTCTGTGCGAATGTAATTTTGTATATCCAAATTTTCGAATAAATTTAATTTAAAAAAAGTTCATTTTAATTACGATATATTATGTCTAACTTTCCAAGTTTATATGTGGTTATTGTTAAATGTAAAAAGTGATCAAATGTGGGAAGATGATCGTATAGAATTATAGAAAGACTATGCATTATATGAGAGTGTTTTTTATAACTACAGGGAATTAAAGAACTTCAACAGGATACAACCATTATGATGTCCAGCTTGCAAATACTTTTCATCGGGGTAGCCTATCTCTGCTCTTGCACATTTGGAATAAAGGTCAAGTATCGACGGCTTTTTCATATGTGTTGCCAGTTTTTTTAGCATGATTTTGTTAAATGCTACGAATTGACTGATATTTTGCGTTTAGTATGTTTTCTCTTTTGTTGATATGCTCTCTTTATAGTGTTTGAAGGAATATTTTTGAACCAACTTTACATCCAGAAATGTTCTTGTATTGTTATAAATACTTTTTAACAATTAAAAAAATAAATCCTCGGAAATAACAATAATTTTATGGCATTATTAATCGAAAAAAGACGACCTATTTAATGATACAGAGCTTTGAAAACTTAACGACTTGCAAAAATCCGTCACCGAAGACCAGAACACACGTACTCCAATTTATTCAATTCACAAAACAGCCCCTAACGGATTATTGCTCTCAGAAATTCGATGCATTTATGACGTTCAAAATACAAGTATCTGCTGTAAGTAGGCTAAGCAATGATGATTTTGTGAAACTGATACACATTTTGACCATTATTGCTACAGACATTTCGGTTCGCATCATGCTTTATATTCTATTTTTCAGTGCCCCCATGGCTTCGAGGAATATAACCATGCCTGCTACACTGTGGTCAAAGATGCTGTGGCCTTCGTCGATGCGTACCGCAGATGCGAGGCGATGAACAGCTACCTTCTGAACGTGGATTCCACTCCAGAGTTGAACTTTCTTAGAAAGCTTGTCGGACGTGCTGGCGGTTGTGAGTCTTTTATCTTATTTTACACAATTTGCTTTTTCTAATTTATGTTTTAATTAATATGCTTTTTGTGAGAATATTAAACTTTTAATTAATTAATTTGTTACTCAGCTGGTATTGATATATATTTCATTGCTTTTAAATTCTCATTATCATTTTGATGCTTTTTGCTAATTGTTCTAACAACTGTTTGTATTGTATGTACTGTCCTAAATTTCGGCTAGGCAATTGCTCACATACCTTTTATGACCAGCGGTTCCTAATAAGACGTATCTTCCGTTAATTTAAGTGATACCAGTCCTACTAATAGTTTGTTTTGTAATTCAAACACACGCTCTAAAAAAATGATAGTGTCAAAAAATCGATTGTCTGTGCACACAATTATTAATTCACATTTGTAAAACATCTATATATACCGCAACACCGACACTCGAACATAACTGTCTTATAAAGCTTGTAGAAATATATCTTACATAAGTTTTCAAAAATCCACGATGGGAAATGTTTATCCCAAATTAGTTTTATTTTATTAGTATTCATTTTACTTCATATAACCGTATTGCATTCGCAGATAAAAGTAACACGTCGGGTGAAGTATGTTATTAGCCTTTATAACACAAAAATACATAACAAATATCGAATGAATTATGTAACATAACACAAATTTGTCAAGTGCTTACAATTGTGATATTTTTTTCCCGAGAATTTTCAAACACAATTGCTTACGCACTTCCTTAGTTAGCGGTCTTAAACGATATTTCCAATGGAAATGTGCAGAGAACACATATACCCTCTACGAAGCTACACTCCGTGAAATAAATAATTCACGTAAGAAATAGTTTTCAATTGTTCAGTGTTTATCGGTCAATAAAATTACGATTTTGACTTCTGATGCTTAGAAGGTAGATATGTCAATGTGGAGGTAAATATTAAACAGATTAAACAATTGTTTTCTTTTTTGTAAAGCCAGTAAGATGAAAATAAGAAACGACTAAAGCAAACAGATGTTTAGGTTATATTCAGTGATTGTACTTACACTGCTTAATCTATATTGTAGGGGTTCCAGGATTTTGGACAGGTGGATTTTATGATACGATTCGCAGAACCCAGGGGCCCCAGGGGAGGCAAGGGACGTGGTTCTGGAGGAAGACTGATCTTAATGGACGAGAAACAGTGACGCAAGTGACGCCAGATAATACTGACGTAAACTGGTGGGGAATTGACCCCTTCAATAACTGGTACCCCGCTAAAGACTGGCTGATGCTTAATACCGAAAAACACTGGCTGATGCTTAATACCGATGACTTCAAGCTGTACGGTGAAACCTATTTCGTGAAGCTGGGGTACATTTGTGAAACTGTGGCTAAATAAAGCGCTAATTACAAGACAAATATTTTTAAATTTTTGATTTGATCTCTTCTTTCATTAATTCATCTAAAGCAATCGGCTAACAGCCCGTCGTTAATAAACTTTCTTTTTAAACATTTAAGTTTCCACAAATCAATTTTGTTTTGTTTTAAATGCTATGAGTTTCAGTTTAACACCATATTTAATGAATGCACAGTAAACCAAAACAATTAAACCATAATAATAACCACACAAACAAACATACCGGCACAAACAAACCCAAACCAAGGATAAATTTGTAATTGTTTGATATGTTTTCACGCCGTTCACCTGATTCAACAAGACAGAAAAATAATACATAAAACAATAGGTGAATACTAAGTTAAGATGTCTATCATGATAGCAAACAAATTTCCCTGTTTCAATACTTCATCTTTGCCTATTACTATACTTCTCTCGTATAGAATAACTGGACATACGACCCACAGCCTATTACTGACCATACTTTTCTCTGTATAGTATCACTGGACATACGGCCCGCAGCCTATTACTGACCATATATCCCTCTGTATATTATCACTGGACATACGGCCTGCACCGGAATAAGCCTAACGCAGTACTCTGGCGAACACAGACGCTAACTTAACTATGCATGTATTTTTCAGGTTTTTAATCAGGTATATTTAATTTATCCTGCCTCTGTTGCAAAAACATTGACCTAATAAAGCAGGGTCGAATAAAATTTCCTATCTCCGGTCTACAGGAAGTAGTGTATTCCTACCCACGCTGTGACACATAGTTGACTGTACCCTTTCCTACACTACACAAGGGTGTAGTATTTTACTTATATCGGCTGCTATCGTAATTGAAGACCAAGAAAAAATAACATTCTCGATTCGTTTTTTTATTTCTTCTCAAATCTTCTATAGAAAAGTATTCAATGGAACAGTTTGAAGTGGAACTTTTTTTATACTTGGCACAATCGGTAGTTATTCGGTCGTCTGGAATGTTGTGTACATGAAGGAGGCTCGATCAGAATAATTATATTGTTATGTCAATTTATCATTGGTCTTTGATAAAATGTGTCAACGGCATGAATCAGGATAAATCGAATACACGGTTGGTGCCGATATGTAGAAAGTTTATCCAGTTCGGCCCAAACAAGAAAAATAAGGCGAGCTTTAGCTCGCCCTATTTTCTTTTTCTAAGCCATACCGGATAAACTCCCTCCATCTCGGAACCATGTATTCGCTATTTAATTAATGCATGACCTTAAAACATTTCACTGCGTACAGCCACTTTGCATATGTGCTAGAAGTGTTTAATGGCATTCACTCTATTCCCGCAATTCATTACAATCCATCGGAACATGTTTGCAAAAAGAACATTTGAAATGTCCGACCGTTTTTAATAACTTACTTTAAAGCATATCCTGATTATTAATTTACGATATGATAACGTCTTTTCTCCGATAATATTTGCTAAATCATCCGATAACAGTCCCTTGTTAATAACCTTCACCTGTAAGCTTTTGTAAAATTACGCAAACTTTTATTCTATTGGTATTTTTGCAATACTAGGTGTTACAAGTTTACATCATATACAATGCATACATATTAAAACATAACAAAACAAAACAACCAAAAACACCATAAACCAATCCAATGTGTTGAACTGAGAAACAACGGTTATTGGCTGACATTGACATATTTACCCGCCGTTTTACTGAATCATAAAGGCCAAATGATAAGCTATCAAATAGAACAATAATGGGTAAAGAGGTTAATCTTTATCAAAATATGATCAACATATGCTAAACTCTTTTTTTACACTTCCTGTGTGTAAATTACTTACTTTATATTCTTTGTAAATCATCACTGGAGGAACGGCCCGGAATACAATAATTATAATTCCCATAGTGTCCCTTTATAAAATTTCAATTTTTCGAAGCATTTTTCTGTCCTTTTCTATAGATCACACTTTGCGAGTCTGGTATTGTTTAAAAATATATATGTCTATTTTCAAAACAATATAGTCAAAATATACGTTCTCGCAATAACGACAAAAGTAAAATTAAATTCGCCCCAATGTAAGCAGCGTCGAAAAGCAGGGTTTCGGCTGTGAGATTTCGACCCAAACGTTCATCGTTCAAGAAATTCACAAAAACGTTAAATGCACACATAGCATAACATAAATTACCAAAAAAAAGAATGGCTGAGGTCGCTAAATTGCTTTGAGTCCAGAAGAGAAAAAAAACTCGTCAGAAATAGACACTTACTAAAAGGACACTCAACATTTTGAAATCATGAAAACACGCATCTTCCTTATTATCATTCTATTCGTGCCACAATTACAAAATTTTAGATCGATATGACAACTAAAAATACCCCAAACAAGTGGTTGAGTATGCCGCTGGATAAACCATCTTGCTTTAGTTTTCATTATTTGGTCGGTATGCAAGGCGACCTGAAAATCGCTTGGAATTTATGTAAAACAACGAGTTTTACTGCTCCTGTATTTCATGCAACATGTTTTGAATGTGTTGAACACGATCGGATGATAACTGAGACGCAAAAGTCGGAATTCTGTACTTTTTTCTTTATTTTTGTTTACCCGAAAATCGAGTTTTCCTTCAAATATCGTAAATAACACATACGCTATGATACACAAAATATGCTTTCCCGCTATTCAATTAACATAATGACACAACTAAACAGTCAATTTCAATAAAAATAGGTCCTCAAGACCCCGTATCTGTTTTTATATACGGTTTGATTTTACTAATTCCAAGTCCAATAGTGTCCCATTAAACAACTGCTTTTACGACATTTTCGTTTCATTTGCTATATATACAAGTTTGCAAGTCTTGTATCATTTTAAAGACATATCTGGCTTCTTTCAATAATTGCTGTCTGAAATTTACGTTCTCGCAAATATAGAGCAAATGAAATTCGCCCAAATGTAAGCAACCTCGGAAAACATGTTTCTGGCAGTGGGATTTCGACAAAAGCATCGTACGTAAATAAACGCACCCGAACTTATCTTTCAACGAAGTCCCTGATTAAAAGTACCAAGATGTTACAGAACCACATAGGATACAGGAGATGACCACACAAAGTATGGATGCGACCGAAACGAGGAACTCTCGAGAAATAGGCACTTATGTCGTGATTAAGTGTTATGTAACCTAGACAGTTTAATGACGACAGACAGACAGACAGTTTATTCAGACTTATACATAAGTACATCGTCTTAATACACAAATATACACATTATTTTCTGTCACATGAATAGGTATAACAACATAACATTACATAACATAAATGGTCATTTAAGAATTCAAATATAAATAAACACAATCAAATTGCATGAATACGTAAATTCTATCAAAGCGGTAATGAAATTTATTAAACAGCATTATTAAGAATTGCATTTCTTATAGCAAAAGCTTCTTTCATATATTTACATACATTTGAAATGACTGGTTTGTCACATGAGGCTAATAACTTGTGGAATTTATATACAGATGGGTTAATATAAAATATGCGACTAATATATTTTTTCCTTAAATCAGTGTAACAGCGGCATATACATATAAAATGGTATTCGTCTTCTAAATCCAAGACATTACAACATAAACAATAACGTTCATTTCGTGGTATGTTATTTCGGGCGTATCTGCCAGTTTGTATACTCAACGGATGTGCAGAGACTCTCAATCTTACAAAAAATAATCGAAGGCTTCTAGGAAGTAAATCTAAATATGGTTCATATTCCAAACAGCTTTTAAAAGCTTTATACATATCTAATACAGTACTATTATTCATTTTACCGTACCACTCTTGTTTAAAATTGTCGACAAGTCTACATTTGAACTCGCTAATAAAACTATTAACATGTACAACGTTAGGATTTTCAAATACATAACCGAATCCAAAATTATTTAACATGTTCTTGACATTTGAGACCCAGTTTGTATAACCTTTATTACAATCGCTCAAGGCTTGTTTGTACACAGTTTGCATAATGATATTTTCATTGTTCATAACTTTAAACCAATATTTAATAATTTTAACAAACCTGTTTACATACAATGGATATCGACCTAATTCTCCATAAACAGCAACATTACATGTATTTATTTTCACCTGTAGCAATCGTTTGCAAAATTTTAAATGTATGCGTTCTATATCATCTGACTTAGTGAAACCCCACACTTCTGAAGCATAATTTAATATAGAACCCACAAAAGCGTCAAACAACTGGCAAAATATTTTCGGTTTTATGTCAAATTCATTGCATTTAAACAATAATGTATTCAATGCTTTAAGGGCTTTACCAACCAAATGTTCTTGGTTTAATTTAAAACTTCCTGTATAATTCAACACCGTGCCTAAATAGTTAAAGTTATCAACGACTTCAATATCAATACCATTATATGACCATTTTTCATTTTCTTTTAATCGCCCTCTTTTCCGAAATACCATTATTTTAGTTTTTGCAGTGTTAACTTTTAGCCCCCAAGCATTGCAGTATACATATAATTTATCTAAATGTGATTGGACTTCAGCAGGTGACTTGCCTAAAATAGCCATGTCATCAGCAAATAATAATAAAATCAACACAATATCATCTATACTCAAACCAGAGTTAATGCTATCTTGTAAGTAAAGTTCAAAATCTTCAACAAATAAAGAAAACAAGATCGGCGACATTACCTCCCCTTGCCTCAGTCCAACCGCATAACTAAAATAATCTGAATAGGATGAACATGATTTAACACGTGACTTAACATTCGCATACATATCCTTCACTATTCTTAACAATTTACCTTGTATACCAGACTTAAACATTTTCAACCATAATGCATTGCGGTAAATACTGTCAAAACATTTAAACATATCGACGTATATAACATACAAACGTTTATTTTCATTCAAATAATTTTGAACAATTGACATCAGTATAAAAATAGCATCAACAGTTGAATAGCCTTTTCTAAATCCGAACTGCGCATCCGAAATAATAGTGTTTTCATTGCAAAAAGTTTCAATGCGTTTATTTAAAATCGTGGTAAATAATTTTGAAAAGCAGCTTACTAAGGTAATCCCTCTATAGTTATTTACATCATTAACTGAGCCTTTTTTATGCAAAGGGATTATTACTCCTTCTGTCCATTTATCGGGGAAAAAACCCGATACAAAAATACCGTTAAACACATCGCATAAATGGGCAGATAAGATATCACTACATTCAAGGAAATATTCATTCAACATACAATCACTACCAGATGATTTATTCCGTTTTAAATGTTTAATCGCATTGCGAACTTCCTCAACAGATATTGGCAAGTCAACAAACATGGCGGACATAGAGGCGAAGTATTCAATTGTTTTTTGACAGGTATTTCATCATGTCTATTTAATATATTTTGATTATCAGCGTCACATATTTCAAGTGCTGTCATATTGGGTATGTTCTTGAAGTGTTTATTGACAATCACTCTCTCTAACCGCAATCTATTATCATGTCCCTATAAAAGTTTTGCAAAAAGAGCATTTTTCCGTATCCAAACGTTTCTAAGCTCTTAACGTACCGTAATTCCTTAGTGGAAAACCTCAAAATACAAATGAATATCCCACGTATAATCGTATAAAAGTGTTATGTTGATGTGTATAGCTAAAACGTGTTTATTGCCATGGTCGATTGATTTTTGACACATTTCGAAAACAGCGATGGATAAATATGAACACTTAAAAAGATGAATGCATATTAACACAGCACAAACAATTATGATAATAATGACTTAATATTTGACAATATTGACAATTATTATTTGAATAAAGTAATTGGCTGCGCTTTTCTGGTTTTAAAATGGCATCTCTAGGTTTATGACATTTGTTTATTGGGGTGATATTAAATTTGTATGCGCTTATTTATGTTTATAACATGCATTTAATACATTTAGTTGATTCCCACTTAATCCATATAATCCTATTTTGTCGCGAACGAAAAACCCCGTTTGTTATATTACACAAGTTGTCATTCATTAACGAGCAAATTACACTTATAAGACAAGTCGGTAAGCTGTTATTTCATCACATTTTATGTATTTTTCGTATACGACAGACACCAAAAAACAGAGGTATATGGAAAGTATACTCGACTGAATATTGAATATATATGCACTAGCGTGTTCTAGAATTTATTTATTATATACCGCTGCTACAATAGGGTTTCTGTTTGACTTAGACCACATATACAAAAAAATAGTTTGTCCGTATCATAATGGTTGCCAGAGAAATAATGGTTTAAGCTATACAATTGAAATTTTATATAGGATATAATTCACTTGCAATGTCTCTAGTATTTTAGATTTTAGTGATATAGTGAAAAAATCATATTTGAGAAACAGACAAAGACTTTGTGCGTTTTTGATTATAATTATAAAATAGTTATACATAAAGCTAATATACTATTAGTGAAAACAACAACAACAACAATGTATTATATCTTTTAGTTTATCCTAACGAAAACAATGCGAACCACGACTAGCAGCAATTAATCGAATAACATTGCAGGCACTTATTGAAGATCTATTGCAGTATTAACCATTTTTCTTGTTTAATTTGATTATGATTAACAATATTGTATGTTTTGTACTTGTGCTGTTAATTTTGTAGGCGAGTTTTAATTTGAACAATTTTCAAACATGTGTATGCTTGCCTTCGATATTTAAAATCTGCGGTTTTATGATGTGCACTAAACGTAATAAATGTGATTTTGAATGCTAACTTTACTCTTTATTATAATGAAACTTTAGTAAATGAAAAGCCCAACCAATGACATTTTTCAAATAAGAATATTGTCACGAGCCGAGCGGTAGCTGTGATTTTTACTTTCTTCAACTTTCCCTATTGTTTATCCAAACTTTAAGCTTTGTTCAAGTTTAACATAGAACAAAAATGACTCTGATAAACAGTAAACTAGGGATAACATTTAGCCTATTCAGTTGTTTTAAAATTGTAAAAAAAATACAAACTCAAGATTTATAACATTCACAAAATTTGTTCATACATAACAAATAAATTAATAACAACTTTCAATATATATATTTCTAAACAGACAGATTATTTCTTAGACATTTATCATAGCAATACAGAAATATACATGTATTATGTTAAGTATTTACACTCTATTTAATGATGTCCTAAAAAGCTGTTAAATGCAATTTACAAAATTAAGCCTTAATTTTAATATCTAGTCTTATTGAAAACTGTATTTTCAATGCTTATATAATAAAAATAAAATAGGTCACCCACCTAGGAAAACACAGTTCAGAGTCTACGAATGAGAATTTTCAGTGCCTTTTATACTGTTCAGAAGCGCAAGCATAGCGTTGTGCAATATAAACATAAAATCGCACATATGAATTGTGCGCAAAACGCGCACAAACAACGCTCAGTAAAGCACGCAAGAGCGCACAATATATAAGCGTTCTTGACACGGTAAATGTCACTCGTCTTAACATTATATTTCTGACGATATAACAATTAAACAATAGTCAAAACATATCAATTAAATGAAAAAATCATTTATAAAGACAACTAATACCCTTTTAAACAATTTTAAGAAGCAATATAAGTATTAAGCAAATTAGTTTATATGACTAAACTATCAGAAATACTGTAGTCAGTGTAAACTACCTAGAATGCACCCAGCATCAGGAAATCAACTTCCTGTTTATCCACAATGGCTGACATATGAACAGACGCTAATACAATGAGACACTTTTAAAGGATATAGCAATCAATAATTAAGCGAAAGAGGTAGGCATAAGCTGTTATCAAATCTATATACAAAATAACGTCCTAGGAAATCATGAAACACCAGTGTCATAGGCATTTAATTTCAAAACATAAACGATAAAATGAACAATGTACATGTACACGTGTTTATATACGTTATGTCAATATCAAAATGAAATTAAAACATAAAACTTGGAACTATGTTAAGTTTGCTAACAAGATGACAGATATAACAACATCTTTGTAGAATAATATGTAAATGCTGTCATGAAGCTGATGTTGCACTCTCTGCTACTAATATAATGAATTTGTGACTCAAATTTAAAGTTGTTTAAATTCTTTTTAAAATTCCAAGATGTCTATTTATGTAAAAAAACAAGACTGGGAAAACAAATTCTAAAGTTAATTACTATGATAATAATGGTAATACTACTACTACTACTACTACTAATAATAATACTACTAATAATAATAATTCGAAGAAGAAGAAGAATAAGAAGAAGAAGAAGAAAAAGAAAAAGAATTACCAAATACTATAATAAAAAGATCTATAGCCCTTTTTGATAAACGTCGCATTTGCGCCAAAATGCCGTGAGAACAGATAAGGGATAAACCACCATAACGAGAAAAGGGGCGTCATTACGAAAATTAATACGTTTGTTGCCTTACCGCTGTGACAACGATATGGCAAATATTAGCCACCATGTAAAAGGCATTAATATTTGTCAACATTTGAATGAGTATAACATACTTATTTGATATTATAGAATACATACAATCTTAAGTTACAATTCAGTGGACTTTTTTTCCAGGAATGCTTAGCAAAAACAATGATTCAAGAAAACTGATTCGTGTCTGTATAGGAATCTGAATAACCGTGTCGCTATTTATCACATATACATGTCAAATTTAATGTTGAAACAGCTGTTGGTTTGACAATTAATATGTGCTGGTTTTACAATTAAGAAGTGTCAACTAACAGTGCTGTACACAAACACCACATATTGTCAGAAGGATATCGAAGCGCTGTTGTTTATCCTCAGCTAAAGGCGTTGGAGCAGATGTTATTGCGGAGAGAAACAATTAAAAGCAAGATCCAAAATAGTTATTTTACACCTTGCGATTATACATTTTTCAGGTAAGATGCTATATACATATTTTTGCATCAGTTTGCGTTTGAGGTAAAGAGGTGTTTAATTATTAGTTCATAAAAAATAATAACGAATTGCAATATAATACCAAAATTATGTCATTTATTGGAAGTAAAATATTATGATAACACGAATATAAACGCATGCTTTTATCTTTATATTATGAATAGTTGACCTTTGTATTTAGCACAAGCCTAAACTACATATGTATTGACAGAGACAATTCGGCATTACAAAAGTACTCTATAAATATATATTAAAATGTTGATTGAAGTTATATTACAAACACACATTTATGTTGGTAGAGATTTTGTTCTGGAAGGAAATTAAATTTGAAGACATAAACAAACTGAAACAATATTTTCATCCTCCGGTTTCATCACGTTTTAAAGTGGTTGCTGTAAAACAAAGAATTGGGAAACTAATGAATCTTGCTCTTGGATAATCGGGATTAATGCATATGCTTCCAAGTGTCGTCCCAGATTAGCCTATGGAGTTTGCACAGGCAAATCAGGGACGATACTTTCCGCCTTCGCTGGATTTTTGTTTAAAAAAGATTCCCTTTAAACGAAATCATCCATAACAGCGGACTGCACAGGTTAATCTAGGACGACTTTTTTTTCGCAGAAGCATTACGCCAGAGCGAGAAGCAGATGTATTTACGAAGGTATCGATATGCCATATCATATTGAACTCATCATATTTTTACATATTAATCACATTTTTTGTCTCTGTGTTCTTCTTTTAAGTTCATAGCATCCATTATCAGCAAAAAGTTGAATCTGTTAACAGTAACCCACCATATTTAATCAGTTTAACAAAATATATAAAAGACGCGATGCGTGATTGGCGTAAAACAAGATGGTTTATCATTGTCTGATATAAAATGTCGCTCTAAACGAGAAGACTCAACGTGAATCGGAACTTGGTATTATACATGTTTTTGAAACGGTTAAGCACAATCAAATGAAGTCATATGTAAACAAAGCAACACAGAAAGTAAACATTTTTGAACAATAAATTTGGACTGCATTTGAGACGACCTTTAATTACAAATATTGAACTTTGATATTTTGATAGAATTGTAAATAGTGCTCACAATTGAGTCGGAATCACATCATATTGTTATTCCTGTCAATATTATTTAACCCAGTAACACAAATATAGACCGCGACTTCTATAACCTTGTTAATTACCAAGCTTTCACATCGCAATTCCAGCAAAATTATGAATAAAACAAGTCACCAAATGAAACTGTCAACGTGTCTCAACTAATCGTAAAATCGGTGTGTTTCTAAACTCATATCAAATTGATTTGTTCTTACATATTTTACATATCAATCACATTTTTGTCTCCGTGTTCTTCTGATAAGTTCATAGCATCCATTATCATCAAAAAGTTGAACAGTTACCCACCATATTTTATCAATTTGACAAAATGTATAAAAGCAAAATGTCGCTCAAAACGAGAAGACACAACGTGAATCGGGACTTATTGTTATAAATATTTTTGAAATGGTTTAGCACAATCACAGAACAGAAAAAAACCCCATAGAAAAACAACAAAATCACATTTTTGAACGAAAAGTGTGGACTGCATTTGAGAAGACCTTTAATTACAAATATTGAAACTTGATATTTTGATATCCAACAAATTCAAATAAATTTTAGTTTAAAAAGATCATTTGTACTGCGATAATTGTGTCTTACTTTCCACGTTTATAATTGATTATTGCTAAATGTATGAAGTGATCAAATGTGGACACGCCAACCGTTTAGACGCAATTATAGAGAGAAAATGCATAATATGATAGAGTGTTTATAAATATAGGAAATTGAAGAACATTAACAGGATACAACCATCAAGATGTCCAGATTGCAACTACTTTTCATCGGGCTAGCCTATCTCTGCTCTTGCACATTTGGAATAAAGGTCAAGTATCGACGGCTATTTCAGATGCGTTGCCAGTTTTGTTTTCATTGTTTTTGTAAAAAGCGTTGGCTGATATGTTGCGTTATGTATTTTTGCTCATTTATTGATATTTTCACTTTATATTTTTTGAAGGAATATTTTTTAACGAACTGTATATTAAGAATATGTATGGTATCATTAAACAAAAAAAAAACGACACATTTAATGCTTCAGAGCTTTGAACATTAAACGACTCACAAAATTCCACCATAGAAAGCCAGAACACACTAACCCAAATGTATTCATGAAACAAAACAGCCCATGACGGATTGTTTATCTCAGAAATACTTCTTTTGATTGATAAATGATGTTTAAAAATACAAGAAATTGATGTTAGTAGGCTTAGGAACGATGATTTTGTGAAACTGAAACACAATTTGACCATAATTGCTACATACAATTCGGTCAGCATCATGCTTTATATTCTATTTTGCAGTGTACCCGTTGATTCGAGGAATATAACCATGCCTGCTACACTGTGGTCAAAGAGCCTGTGGTCTTCGTCGATGCGTACCGCAGATGCGAGGCGATGAACAGCTACCTACTGAACATGGATTCCACTCCAGAGTTGAACTTTCTTAAAAGGCTTGTCGGACGTGCTGGTGGCTGTGAGTCTTATGTCTTTTTTTTGCTTCGTGAAATCGCGCCTCTTCAAGTTTAAATTATGCATTGCGTGAGGATATGAAACCTTTAAGTAATTAATTTGTTACTAAGCTGGTGTTTATATATTTTATTGTTTTGTAATTCTCATTATCATTAAACCGCTTTTTGATAATTGTTCTAACAATTGTTTGATTTGTTTGTACTGTTCTGAATAGCCTAGGCAATTTCCCATATACCTTTTATGACCAGCGATTCCTAACCATACTTATCTCCCGTTAATGTAAGTGAAACCAAGCGTGCTTATATTTTGTTTTGTAATTAAAACACACGCTCTGAAAAAAGATAGTGTCATAAAATCGATTGTCTGTACACACAATTATTTATTTACATTTGTTTATCGTCTCCATATACTAACACCGACACTCGAACATAACTGTCCAATAAAGATTGTAGATATATATCTTACATATTTTGTCAAAAATCCTTTATGCGAAAAGTTAATCTCACATTAGGTTTATTTCGATTGTATTCATTTTACTTCATAAAACCGTATTGCGTTACATAAAAGTAACACGTCGGGTGATGTATGCTATTAGTCTTAATAACACAAAAAGCCATAACAAATGTCGAATAAATTATGTAACATAACACAAATTTGTCAAGTGCTTACAATTGTTATATATTTTTGGCGAGAATTTTAAAATACAATTGTTTACGCACTTCCTTGGTTATCAGTATTTAATGATATTTTACACGGAAATGTGTAGAGAACACATATACCCGCTACGAAGCTACACTCTGTGAAATATATAATTCATGTAAGAAATCGTTTTCAACTATTCAGTGTTTATCGGTCAATAAAATTACGGTTTTGACTTCTGATGCTTAGAAGGTAGATATGTCAATGTGGAGGTATATATTTAACAGATTCAAAAATGTTTTCTTGTTTGTAAAGCCAGTAGGATGCAAATAAGAAACGACTTAAGCAAACAAATGTTTAGGTAATATTCATTGATAGTACGTAAACTGTTAAATCTATATTGTAGGGGTTCCAGGATTTTGGACAGGTGGATTTTATGATCCGATTCACAGAACCCAGGGGCCCCAGAGGAGGCAAGGGACGTGGTTCTGGAGGAAGACCTATCTTAATGGACGGGAAACAGTGACGCAAGTTATGCCAGATAATACTGACGTGAACTTGTGGGGAACTGAACCTTTCAATAACTGGTACCACGCTAAACACGGGCTGATGCTTAACGCCGATGACTTCAAGCTGTACGGTGAATACGATTTGGTGAGGTTGGGGTACATTTGTGAAACTTTGGCTAAATAAAGCGGTAAAACAATACAAATATTTTTAAGTTTTTGATTTGATCTCTTCTTCCATTAATTCAGCTAAAGCAATCGGATAACAGTCCGTTCTTAATAAACTGTTCTTTTATACATTTAAGTTTTAACAAACGGGTATTCATTTGTTTTTGTATTAAATCCTATGAGATTTAATTTAACACTATATTTAATGAATGCACAGTAAACCAAAACAATTAAACCAGAATAATAGCCACACAAACAAACACACAGGCACAAACAAACACACAACAGGGATATATTTGTAATGGTTTGATATATCTTTACGCCGTTCACCAGATTCATCAGGACAGAATCATAATGATCACATATAACAATAGGTAAATACTTGGTTTGGCCAAAGAAAGTTACCTGTTTCTATTTTCACCTTTGCCTATTACTTACTATACATCCCTATGTAAAGTATCACTGGACATTCGGCATTAATGCATTTATCTTTCAGGTTTTTAATCAGATCTTTTTAATATAATTAATGCACGAGCGTTAATTATTTCACTGCGTACAGCCACTTTGCATATGTGCTAGAAGTGTTTAATGGCATTCACTCTCTTACCGCAATTCATTACAATCCATCGGAACATGTTTGCAAAAAGAACAGTTGAATAGTTGTCCGACCGTTTTAAATAACTTACTTTAAAGCAGATCCTGATTATAAGTTTTCGATTTGATAACGTCTTTTCTCCAGTTACTTCAGCTAAATCATCGGATAACAGTCAATTGGTAATAACCTTCCTCTTCAAACTTTTGTAATTTTTCAAAAACGTGTATTCTATTGTGTTTTTTTTTGCAATACGAGGTTGTTGCAGGTTTACATCATATACATATAAATACATAGCAAAAAAAAATTAACACGAACAGCAACAACACTTTAAAACAAACGAATGCGTTGGGCTGAGAAACCATGGCTATTGTGTGGCATTGGTTGACATATTTTCACGCCGTTTAACTGAGTTATCGAGGCAGAATAATAAGCTATCAAATAGAACAATATTGGGTAAAGAGGGTTATCATGACCAGAAGGAAACCTATCCTACACTATCTTTTCTACACTTCCTCTGTGTCAATTACTTAACTTATATTCACTGTAAAGCATCACTCGAGGTACGGCCCGGATTATCCTAAATGTTGGAAGACTATAAATATAACTCCAATATGGTCCCATTATAAAACTTCCATAATTCTTTTTTTCCCTATCCTTTCATATAGATAATAGTTTGCGAGTCTTGTCTCATTTTAAAGATTAATCTGTCTTCTTTCAATACTTGCAATCAAAATATACGTTCTCGCTATTACTACGAAAGTAAAATTCGCCAAAATGCAAGCAGCGTCGGAAAACAGGTTTTCGGCTGTGGGATTTCGACCCAAACGTTGATCTTTCAGCGTAGTCCTCAATGAAATGAACAAAACTGTTGAAGACACATATAGCATACAAGAAATGACAAACAAAAAATGGGTGAGATTGCTAAATTGCTTTTATTCCAGAAGAGAAAAGAAACTCTTTAGAATAGGCACTACCTTTAACAAAACTTAACATTTTGAGATCATGAAAAATGCATCTACACCGTTATCATTGTATTTGTACCACGAATACAAAATTTCAGATCGATCTGACAAAACTAAAAATACTCCAAAAACGTATTTAAGAATGACGCATTATAAACCATATTGCTTGCGTTTTCTGTAATTGGTCTGTATACAAGGTGACCTCAAAAATTTGCTTGTAAATCGTTTAAAACAACGAGACTGACTGCTCATGTATTTGCATGTAACGGACATAAGTAATGTGTTCAACGTGTTGAATGTTTCTTTAAACACGATCGAAGAACGGAGACGCAAACGTCGGGTTTCAGTACTTTTTTATTACTGTTTTTACCCGAAAATCGAGTTGTCATTCAATTTTCGTCGACAACATATACGCTATGATACACATAATATATGTTCACACTAGAAGTGATTCAATTAATATAATAACACAGCTAAATAGTTATTTTCTAAACAAGTGGGTCCTAAAGACCCGGTATGTGTTTTATTATAAGGGTTTGATTATATTATTTCCAATTTCCATACGGTCCCATAATAAAACTGCCTTTAAATCATTTTTCTTGCATTTGCTATATAAACAAGTTTGCAAGTCTGGTAGATTTATTATTTAAAAAATAAATCTAGCTTCTTATAATAATTATGATTATATAATACTTTCAATAATTGCAGTCAGAAATATACGTTCTCGCAAAAAAGGAAGTAAATTTCACACGAATGCAAGCGGCAATGGAAAACATCTTTCCGGCAGTGGGATTTCGTAGAGCATCGTACTTAAATTAACGCACCCATACGTTCATTTTACAACGAAGTCCCTGCTTAAACACAAGATGTTACAGAACCACAAAGGACACAAGGGATGACGACAAAACGTGTGGGAGCGACCGAAAAGAGGAGCTCTGTAGAAATAGGAACTCATTTCGTGATTAAGTGTAATGCTACCTTAAACTGTTCAATGACCTTAACACAAAAACAACATGGCGGTCACTGAGGCGAAGTATTTAATTATTTTTTCACAGGTTTTTCATCATGTCTATTGAATATATTTTGAGTATCAGCGCCAAACATTTCACCTGTATGTTGGATATGTTTTTGGTTTGTTTATAGACAATTACTCTCTGTAACCGGAATCCTTTTACATGTACCTGAAAAGGATTGCATAACGAGCATTTTAACGTATCTAAACTTTTTAAAGTTTTTAACATACCGTAGTTACTCAGTGGTTAACTACAAAAGTTAAGTGAATATCTCATGTATAATCGTTAACCCATTGATGCCTAGTGGACTCTCCCATTCTTTTTAATTGGATCAGTTTATTGAAAAAATTAGGGATGTCTAGTAAACTTATTTCTTTATTTAGAATACTTCTTGTAGAAATTCCTTTAAGCAAACAGCGCAGACCTTGATGAGACGCCCGTCCCGTTAGTTAAAACCCGGAACATCTTGAAGCATACTCAAATTGTCTTGTCTTTGCTAACACAACATTACTGGCTTCAAATATTCATCGCACGTTTTAATACTATGTAAGTGATATACATATTTTCGATTTAAAAAACAACAACAAGTGTCATAATTGCTTTATTATTTCACTGATTCCATTGATGATTATTAAAAAACGAATCGATTTATTTTCCATAAATTTTAGACAGATATGTTTGTTCATGTTTGAAAATAATGACTTCATTCTTGTTTGAATTCAGGATTGTTTTAACTTGTCATTTTGTAAATATTAGAGTAAAGTCCCTTAAAGGAACAAGTCGTTGTGGTTGTGTACCCGCTTGTATTAACCGAGATTATCTTCGAACATGTTAAATAACCTCTTTCAAATGCGTTCAACCCGGTAAAATCTATTGGAAGTAGTAAGGTAAAGCGCACAACGTTTACAGAACGGGTTTCTCTTTATGTATGTGTTATTGTTACTACAGCGTTATGTTGAAAAATTTACATATACATAATCATCTGGAGAAATGTGAATGCAAACCAAATGATCTTTGAAATGAAAGCTCCAAGATATTTTCTTCGACTTATAAATCGTTTTAATACATTCAGCTTTAAACATACATAGATAAATATTAATATAACCTGTTTCTTGTCTACCGAACCCGACCCATGGACTATAGCCACGAGAGCGGGCGGGCGGGCGGGCGGGCGGGCCACGGAAGACGGGCCGCATCGACGATCGTCAACGGCTCACTCGTCCGGGCCCTGCTCGGGCTGCATCTAACCATATTCTTTCGGCCTGGACCAAGCAAATCTACAAACAACCTATAGTTACCCAAAGGCAGTGTATAGCCGACGGGCCGCATCGGCGATCGTCATCGGCCCCTTGGTCTGTGCCCTGTGAGGGCGCCATAGACGTGAACGGGCTACCATGTTGCAAACTTAAACACTGTACACCACCAACAACACACTATGATAAAACGATGGAAGGGTAGGCTTTCCCAAATACAACGGTCACTCAGTCCCTGTAATTACTATGGCTTAACCACTATGGATGAGCTTTAACCTCCCTTTTGAAAACCATTAATAAATCGGGTTAACAGTATCCGGGTTCCGCGATACCCCCCCCCTTGTGCTGTTTTTTTCCGCTGCAGTCAACAAGCAGCAGCTGACGACGACGTACGCAGGGGAGTGCACAAAGAGACCTCACTTCCATGCACAAACGGAAGCCGCAATAAGTGCGCACGTAGGTAAATCATCAGAGCTACCTACAGTGCAACCCCTTATAGGTGTAAATATAGTAACATTAGTAACATTCATATATAACCATGTATTTTCCGTATGCACAATGTTGAAATATGTTAGCTGGAACGTGTCGGCTGGGATAGTGAAACGCACCGAGCCCCCCGCGCTATTACTCTGTCGACGCGATCCATCCAAGATCACAACAAAGAAAGGTGAAGGTATTTTTTTATGTTGTTTCCCTTTGTTTTGCAGCGTTGAGAATAACTGATTACATTTTATTTGTCTACTAACCATTGTATTTGCCACTCTTTATGTACCTTTGTAGCCGGATCGATCCAAAAGAACGTTAAGCATAAGCCCACTTCACGCTACTCTCCGGTCAAAATACAATAAAACATATGACTGCTGCCTTTGTCATCATATACAATATAACAAGAACCGTTAACGTGCGTGCTTTCTCTAATACCAAACTAATATAGCCACACGACCCCACTGGAAGACCCTAACAACACCATACAAACGATGCTCACAATAGCAACAGAGAGAGCCCATGCCACTATAATATTAGACAAAAGGCAGCAAAGTAATATTTGTACCAATATTTACACCACGTACTAATATGTCCTCCGCTTGGGTTGTTAACAGGGGTTGAAGTGTATCAGTGCCATACACCGGGCACTTAAAAGAACCAGGGGCGCCTCTGGAATCGGGGCGTCTCCTGTATCCTGCTCGAACCCCCACTAATACCTCTCTTAGGGCGTAGAGCACAACAACCACACATAGGTATACGAAAACTAACATCAATGCCAAAAATAAAAATATTCATCCTTAAAGTACCATGATTTCTACATAAAAATAACTATAATAAAAAGCGTAACATATATACTATAACAACGGCATTCGTACATCATTTCCTATTATTTTATCTATCAATTTATTATAGCAAAAGTAACGTAAATATAAAACTAATACAGCCAAGCTTGATGCATGGTCTAGATGTTTGGCAGGCGGGTGGAAAAGAGGGATGATGACTCCGGATGGGGCTCTGTGAGACTCCTTGGTCGGCCTTTGACTGATCTATTGACTGATCTGTTGTCGTGCGCAGCAAGATGGTGGATGAGGGTGCGTTTGTCTCGGGAAGCTCCAGCGGTTCGGGTCTCGGAGCGGGGCCGTTTGCTTTTGCTGGCGGTTTCGGGCCCGCTCGGCGTGGGTGCGCTCGTTCGGGGAGCGGCGTGCCCTGCGCTCTGGGAACTGGCACAAGATACTGCCTTCTACGACTGACTGACGGACGCGAAAAACCGACAAACTCCTCCACTTCCGCTCCAGACAAATGCACAACAACAACGTACCATATACTATGCATAACCATCCACAGATCGCCACCACAAGACGCAGAACACTCTATATAACACTCACATACACATCACTTACATACAAAACACTCTACATAATCCACACCAGATCATCATCACACGTTACAGGGCACATTAAGGTGTCATTGGCCAGCGTTCACCGAACTCTCCTAAAAATCAAAATTATTTGGCAAATACCCGGGCTACCGGGGTAAATTTGACCTACTTTAACTCAAAATTAAATATTTTCCCTTGAAAGGTCACAGGGGCAGGTCTAGCCAAAATGACCCCGTGAAGGCGGACGTTGTACTTGCAAATAAACTCTGAATAACAACACAATATTCAATTTTCTACAATAATACCTATACGAACATGCTTCTACAAGAACAAGACCAACATCATCTACAGTGTTTAATATAACTGTAGATTGTCACGAAAGTGTAGAATGCATTGCAAATTCATGCCTTTTTTCAGATGTGATTCTTTAAATAAAACTTTGGAAAAGGAATATTACATGAGTTTTTAAAGTCGGGCCGTCAAATTTGAACGCGCCTGACGGAGATTTTAAGTATATTTTCAGTCGCATTCGTTTATTTTTATTTTCCAATGGCGAATACTGATTTGAACATCATAGGTATGAAGTGCGCGCGTTAATGTAATTGCTTCATAGCTATTGGTTGCGCACGCCATAGCGAACGATTGCGAACGTTATAATTATCGTGTGCGCATTTCATACCTACCGCGTGCGCACGTCATAGGTACAGCGTGCGCTTGTAGCAGACACCGCTTAATACTATAATTTCTATATGTCACCTTCATGCCTAGGTAGTGATGTCATTTTGTTGAGGTTCACAATAAACTAAATTCTGTAAACCCTAGCTGCATATTCAAACAAACAGAAACACGTGTTTTGAAAAAGCCATTTTACTTACTGGAAGGTCATGTAATAAAATTCCCAATACAATATTAATAGACAACGTAATAAGCTGAGCGTTATTCAAAATTGATTCTTATGTCATATACGACACGCGTAGCTTCAGCCAAGCATGTTCATCCGCACTGTCTGGTCAGGAACTTCAACGTCCGATCAGGAAAACAGAAAACATGGCGTGACTTAATAGCATACACTGTTGCTCCTGAAGAGCTATAACGCATCTACGCTGACCGTATATGACATAAAACATATTTTAATGTTTGTTGTCTCTTCATTGTGGATACTTTTTTCGTATTATTATTCTCACGCATGCGCAGGTATTCCGATAAATGAGTGAATTTTCATCATATTCACAGTGTCAAGTCAAGCCGTGAACTATGTACCGTAGACGTGTCGCGGTTGGAAGAGGTTATTGGTGGCTGTATTTTCGAATTAAATATCAACGTGTATTTGCAAAAAGACACATATTTTAACCAATGTGTTCAATTTGTTAAGTCGATTAAATTGCTATCCAGACGTATCACTATTGACTTTGTCATCATTTATTGAATTGTATTGAATTTAATCTCTTGAAGATTGCTGCAAATCTGTAAAATAATAAACATTAGTTTGTAGCAAAAATCTTACAACATTCAATGTACACACTAATAAGAAATATATAGATATAAACGATATACAATGCAACATGCTGCATTATTTTATATTTTCGCATGGTATTTATTGTGTTATAGAACTATTTTTTACCACAGCAATTATGTTATGTACATGGAGAGTACTGTTTCGGCTGGAGTAATTATTGTTTCTCATTTCACAATAATCAGAATCAAATCACTGATTGTTTAATTGTTTTTATCCCAATATTAAAACAAAAACGTTAATGATCGACAAGTGAATTGTTGACCAAGCGGTCATGGTTTAACGATTATTATCGCATACTTTATCACAAAAGAAGCAACACAATACAATTGATTATTATTTTTTTTTAAATTTCGGTTTTGAAAATTTATTCTGGTGGCCGTTTCAGATGTAAACGGTCAGACGAATGTATTTAAATGGCTACTAGATAAGTTAACAATGGACACATTTCGATAAAGTCAAAAATATAACGGGATTTCTGCTCCGTCGATATAGCATATAATTGAATCCAAATTATAAATTGCGTTGTGGTTTTAAACATGTATGTCGTTCTTTCCTTCACGACGGTCATTTCAATGGTTGTTTATACTTTAAATATTTTATTAAAAAAATACAATTCTACAATACATAAATATATATCTTAAAATCACCTGTTTCTGTACACACGTTGAGTTTGTCTCTGGGTTGACCCACCACGTGCCATCTTCAGTGCATTCTTTATAAGCAGTCGCTGTTATAGAAGACGATTTATGGTCGTACAGAGCAAAATCGGTGTCAGAAGCCTATGCGTAAAATGTCATGATTTTATTTTGCTGAAATCAAATCGACAGCATATGTGATTTAAATATTGAGAGGAACAATTGTATTCACCAGACAATGAAATACTGCAACTGTGTAATACGTGTGGACTTAAAAACACCTAAACATTCTCTTAGTTCGTAAAGTTGACGCAACATTGAATTTGATGACGTCTTTAAAAAAACTGTGAAACTACATGAATATGGCAGATGTATACATATATATATTGATATTGTATATGGATCTGTGTTAACCGTCAACCTCATTCGGTAATGCATACCTTATATTCACACAATCAGGAATGCGTGTTCGAAAAACCCAAACAATTGTCTTCATCGCACAATAGTGTAACATAATTTTAATACAATAAATATAGGCAAACTCATATGATTCGCGTAATGTAAAAATATTATTATGCTATAATTCGGCCAAGAAACTTGACGTGACTTTATACCGGACATAGCGAATGCGCATTACGGAATGGAGCTACGCTGGCCGTATATGACATAAGATCCATTTTCGCATATTATCTTATCAATGCTTATATGAATTTGATTGCTATAATTCAATGCTTATTCGACACGGAATTATTGTCAAGGTTTTTCATTTTGTCAATATAAATCATAGCAGGGGACATTGCTGACATTAATATCCTTATTGTTTTCATTTTCTGTCGAGAAATGATATGTTATCAAGATTATTTGTATAGTACGGTAGCGTTCTCTACACAAGTGAGATTTAATTGTACTGGTAAATTGTTGTCATATTCACCATTCGGACTTGACGATCCGCTCGAATAAAAATGTTAGTCGCTTAAAAGTACAAATTAATCATATTGACCACGATTAATATTATTGTTGTTGTTATTATTATTATTCTTTTTTTTCTTCTTTTTCTTCTTCTTCTTCTTCTTCTTCTTCTTCTTCTTCTTCTTCTTCTTCTTCTTCTTCTTCTTCTTCTTCTTCTTCTTATTATTATAGCTGTAAGAAACTTTAATCCGAAAAAAAATCCCATTGGAAAAAAAACATGGGGAAAAAAAGCCTATTGGAAAAAAAATCCCATGGGAAAAACCCATGGGATTTTTTTAAAACACGATTTAACGCATTAACATCGCCAGAATTGTTCATAATTTGTTAAAATGTAGTGTTTCTGAACGTTACATGAATAAATCTCTAAAAAATCAGACCAAATCCCATGGGATTTATTTCCCATAAAAAATGGGACTTTTTTTTCTATCAAAGAAAATTGAACGAAAATAAGCACAAATACTTTAACAAAGCTTAAAATCGATAACTAAGCATAAACAAACGTGTTTTATTTTTTTGAAAATCCCATGGCAATTTTTTTCCCCATAAAAACTGGAGCAAAATCCCATGGAAAAAAACAAAATTTCCATGGACGAAAGAAAAACCCCATGAAAAATACAATAATCCCATGGGAACCCCAACTTTGCAAATACAGTTCATAATGAAAAAAACGCATTTTTTAAGCAAAAATAACCAATTATTAATCACAAGTAAGACTTTTATCTTATACTTTATCACAAAGAAGTAAATCTACAAGAAAAAGGGTACTTAAGTTTGCGAAATTTCGTTTTCGCAAAGTTTTTCCGGTGGCCGTTTTTAGAGCCAATGTTAAGGTTTTAGCAGCACGACGCTTACGGCGGACGGCTGACGGCGAGCTGGCTATGACAATACCTCGGGTTTTCTCCGAAATCAGCCGAGCTAAAAACAACAAAGAAACAACATTAGTATATATAGTATTTTTATTACATAGAAGTTATATACAAAGGATACTAGGAGTTGTTTTAGTTTTATGTACCAGTGATGAGCAGTTGGTGACGAATGAAAGACGAGAAATAGACAGAAAATGTGCGTTATACACAAACTGAAAACGTATCATATACAGTCATCTGACACTAAATGGTGTTATCGGTTATATAATTGTGCACCTATATTAATGTTGGACAATAACTTATCTTCAGGATGAATATTTTATTCAAACTGAATTGAAAATCATTTTAAGACGGTAATTTAAGCATTTTTGAATGAAATGCCATGACATATTCTATGACGTTATTTTCTTACAAAACACTAATAAAGTGTCCAAGTTTTAAAAAATAATCCTATAAAACATTGACTTTCTTATTGAGAAAAGACAGACCGAGACATAATGCCAAAATTAAACAAAATTAATATAATTATTGAACACTCTGATTTTGAAAAATATAAAGACCTTTTACGGCACATATATCAAATACTTATGAGTTAATGAAGGCATTCTATATAATAGTAACTAACTGTATTATTATTGTTAAGTGTGTGTTGTAAACCTAAATACAATATAAAAAATATTATCACAAAGGAAATGTATAGACTTCTTATATTATTAGGTTACTTTAATTTATGTCAGTGTATACAAAGCATTACATAATTTTGCAAAAATATACAATATAAAACGGGTATATTATAATATATGACTTCATAAATTTATACAAGTGTGTGCAAATAATACAAAAGTATCTATATAACTGGGCGGAAAGAACATTATATGGCAATATTTTTGTATTTCTTCAACTAGATTATTTCCGATATAATTAACTCGAGTACAGTTTCAAATGCATGTACAAAAGAAACTATGTGTAATTAAGACAACTTTTACACTAGAGTACAAACATATTAAATTGTAAACCACATTGTTGTAAAAAAGTATACCTCACTGGACCCTTAACACACAGTGAAAATACATGTACCTGAATTTAGATCAGTTCCATATACCCTTACAATCAAAGTAGTTTATGTTCTGTTTTGCCTTTTTATAAAGAAACTTTAAATTGACTCATACTGCTTAAATACTTGGAAACAGAAATTAAAGCATCCCCAATGTAAAGTTTTAGTAAAAGTACATTTTAAGATAAAAACAAGAGATGTGTTTGTCAGAAACACAATGCCCTCTATTGAGCCGATTTGAGCCATAAATTTGACCTTTGACCTTGAACGATGACCTTGACCTTTAGCCCTTCAAAATGTGCAGCGCCATGAGATACACATGCATGCCAAATATCAAGTTGCTATCTTTAATATTCAAAAAGTTATGACCAAACTTTAACGAAGGTTAAAGTTAGTTTTAGGAACGAAAAATACAATGATATTTGACCTTTGACCATGGAGTATGACCTTGATCTTGATTTTTTACCACTCAAAATGTGCAGCTCTATGAGATACACATGCAAACTAAATATGAAGTTTCTGTCTTCAATATTAAAAAAGTTCTAAAAGTTTAACCAAGGTTAAAGTTTTGTGACACACACATACAATGACTGACTGACTGACACAATGACAGACAGACACACAGACCAAAAACAATATTCCCTTGATCTTTCGATCCGGGGGCATAATTATGCAGAACATTGCAGTTCATATTTAATAACGTTATAAACACAACAAAAACATATTTTATTCAATTTCAACCTTGTTGTACCAAACACTGGAAGGAAACTAGCAACACTACTAAGTATGAGAGTGCAGACTTATGTTATAACATCTAAGTAGTAAAGTGTTAACTTATTAAGTACAGTAGATCTAATGTTAAAACAAAAACACAGGATTGAATGAGAAGTTCATTTTACATCAGAGAATCAAATAACTATGCAAGCACGTTTGTCCAAATTTTAGTTACATTGATGTTAAGCCAAGATGAATGGGTGTCATGTGGATTTTATGCAAACTTCATTAAACTAATGTCATTCTAGAAGAATAACGCTTCCCAATTTTGAAAAATACCATTTTCTTGCCATAAACATCAAGCAATGTTTTAAAATTTTCATACAACAAAATAAGCACATTTTCCAAGAGAAGGTAATGCTGAGATCATGCTGTATGTAAAAATGCAGATAAACTTCACTTTGAAATTTTATCATCATTGTTTACCATACAAGGGCTTTGCAATCACAATTTATTGAACATGATAATGTTTCAGGCTAAAGCAAACATGATATGCAAGATACTTAACATACAAATCCTCTAACCTGCCGTCCTATAGGTTTTCTATATATAGATCTAAAATTTGGGTCACACTGAAATAAATATTTGCTTATTTGCAGTCAAGATTAAATTCTGAACTAATAAGTTAAATAAATGTTGATGAACAAACCTTACAAGTTGTAACAGTAAATTAGCCATTTATCAATTGGTAATGTTAAGAACTGCTTAAGATACATATTTGTTTAGTGTCGCAAATTTTGATCTTCAACACACATTGCAATAAAGGTATACCACATAACCAATACATTTACTGCTTTAAAATAAAACACTAAAACATCTTGTTGTCTTATTTACAAGGTTGGTGCGAATGCCAACTTACTGAAACTAAAAGTACGTGCATTTATAATTTTAAATGTAAACAAAGAAAGTGTATACAAATATGCAAATGTATGCCATATACAGGTAGCACAAAGTCCTATTTGCTAGAGTTAAAGAGCCAAAAAATATATTATATATGAACGAGGTGGAACACACACAGCCAAACTAAAAAAACAATACAAATACTAAAAGCAGTAACATCACAAAACAGCTACTCATCAATAAAACATCAGAAAACAATCACATACAGTCAACTATTTTTAAGTAAATATAACGATCTAAGTATAGGGATTTGATATACATTGAAATGTTGATATGTTAAAAACAAAAATATTCATACAAAATATTCGACTTATCTTTAAAAATGATACATTGCGATTGGATTTTCATTTAATTTACATTCTCAAAGCTTAGGAAAAAGCTTGAAACAATCAGGCATATGTGGGGAATATTAGTAATTTTGCAATCAGTCTATTCTAAAAAAAGAGGGCAATAATGGCCCTTAAGTGCTCCCCTGAGTTGAAGTTACACAATATTACTGATGGAAATTTACTACAATCTTTGACAATATTCAACAAGACTATTTCCAAGCAATACAAGTCCCCTACCGGTGAAACACCGCCATTTTCAGCAATATTTCTAGTCTATTTGTTGCCATAGCAACCAGAATTCTTGACATAGGAACACAATGAAATGACGAGCATAATCTCCATATTGCCATCTGTTCATGTTTTAAGTTTCATGAAAAAATATGAATACATTTCAAAGTTATCTCAAGATCCAGAAAAGTGTGACACACAGAGCGCGAACCATAAGTCCCTCTCCGGTTTCACTGGTAGGATACTAAAATGACCTGATATTGCAAAGATAAACATTCTGACCTGGATTTGTAAGTCAGATTGATTTATAGATTTGATGTCTAGAGTTGAAAGTGTTTTTCTTCTACGATGAAGCTACCAGAATTTAACTTAAGTGAAATCTTATGTTTAAAGAAAAAATGGTGGAGATAAGAAAAAATATTGCGCAATATTTCAACTTACCCCGGTAAGTTATTTTTTAACTTAAGAAGCTACTGGAATATGGCCCCTGGATTTATAAGTCAGATTGATTTAAAGATTTGATGTCTAGAGTTAAATTTTTTTTTCGACGATCTGACTATCTGACCCAATATTCTAACACAATTGACCCTTATTCAAACATGGCTAAGATATTGTAATGATTTACATTTTGATTAAGTAACGTAAACATTGTGTCATAAAGTGAAAAGAAAGATATATTTAAGTTCCAACCGGATGACCTTGTTTTTGGAGGCATGTGAATACTGAATCATTCCTTCACTAGTTCAAAGTTTCTTAATTTTCACTTGCCCGAGTAAGCATGAAGGACACTGATATGTACAAGTTATACACAATGAAAAGAAATCTGTGTAAAATATCAAGTTTCATAATTTAATTTCAAAAATGTATAATAAAAAGTTCATTAAGATAAACCCATCTCTTTTGTTAAACTTATGCAGGTGTAGTCATTTGTAAGGGTGGGGGTTACAAAATCACATTTTTATCTCGATTGTCTATTTTATTGAAACATAGACCGTTTATCACATTCTGAATGCTGCAAGTTTAACAGCAGATTTGAATGCACAGGATCTTCATCCATTTTGATTCATCTTAAAAAAAATAACAGTGTCATCTACTGCTACAAAACAATGTCAGAATCAAATAAACAAATAAGTGTTCAACATATCAGTTTGATCTATTCTTCAGCCAAACCATTGACCATGTCCGATACGATAATGTCATTTCAGCTTATTATTTACATCTGTTTCTTTTTGTTTTCAGAATATAAAAACAAACAAAAAATTCAGAAACTAACCCAATCTAACACACCATGATTCCCTTTACAAAACATCAAAATGCAACTTGACCAGCACAGTTAATGGACATAAAACCATGCCAGTATGTTGAGATTGAATCAAGGAAAATGTAATGAAAATACTTGTATGTTTTTTCCCTGCAAGACATTATGAATGAACTACTTAAACCGTTATGACTGTCACAATCTTAAACATGTTTTCACACTTAAGAACCAATACATAATCCACCATTTTGTTTGCATCATGAGGAGCAATTTAAGCGCCACTTGCCTGCACTGTACCGTTTTTATCCCCCTCCCCCGACTCCACAAAACGCTTCGAAAACAGTTGCCCTTGCCCACTTTGCTTCATTGAACAATTTCAACCCCATACTCAAACACGTACATTTGTATACAAAGTTTAGATTGGTGACATCATGAATGGAATGGTATTGAAACATTATGTCAGCATATGCTGGGATGAACATATTCCTCAACCCCTTTGACAGACATCGTTTTTCCACTACACCACCGTGCCAATGCCGCCGTGTTCTGGGTCAACGCCCATGTGGGTCGAGTGGTTCATGGTTGGGGAGCCGTCACCGCTGTGGTAATCTTCGTCGTCCTCATCCATGGCATAGTTCTTACGCCCAGCCCCACGTTGACCATTCCTATCTCTCCTGTCGTGCCTATCTTTCCTGTCGTTCCTATTGTAGTGGTCATTTGCATAGCGATGTGAAGACTCTGTCCGTACATCCATTGCTCTGTTCTCATAACCCTTGAAAGAGAAAAGTTAGAATTACTAAGATGTGTTATAACTAACGTAGGTTTGTTGAATTCCCTCGCCCCCATTTTTGAATGTTGTTTCAGTCAATCACAGCAATCAGTAAAGCCACTCACATTTTCCTGGGGTCGCTGATTTAACAGTACAAAGTGCTTACATACTTCAGCCTCTGAAAACTGCCCTGTTTGAATATGGGGTAAGAGGAGAATGGCAAAAGATAGTTTCGTGCCCAATGCCCACACGAGTTATGTGACAGGGCCTGGAATCAGTCCACAAATCCTCATATCTGCAGTTTAGTGTTTTACCAATTTAAGTAATTTTGCCGGGTTTTACGTCAAAGGTAGTGTAAAAATGCTGGATATGTCAATTAACAGCCTTGTTCACAAATAATTTTAACAAATATGTTTCTAAATATATGCACTACAGAAGCTGTTGAAAAAAGATTTGACGTAATCTCAAAAAGGGTTTTATTGCTTAATCTGGCCAGTCAAAGTATTATTGTACATTTTGCTTATTTTTAATCTGGTGGCTGTCAATAACTGTCAGAGTCTTCACGGCTTTGCATGTCTGTGTGCCTACTTTCTGGAGAAAATCTTTGCATAGCGCAATTCAAAATGACCATGACGGTAAGTTAAATAACGGGCACGTTTTAAAAAAGTCTAGTATATTTAATAGGTTAACATGCACTAGGGGAACTTTTTTACGCAATTCCCAATCAAAGTCCCAGTCAGATCATGAATTCAGTAAAATGGATGTTTTTATCCTATTGAAATTTTTCTATTTTTCCCTATATATATATATATATATATATATTTAACAAATACCAGTTAACCAAGCAAATTCGATGAATTGATATCCCCCGCCAATGTACTTTAGGACACAAACGTTGTCTGGACGGATGGACAACGCCAGCTTGCATCATCCTCTTAACCATATATACACTCATACCAAGTTTCAATGAAATCCGCCAAAGCACTTCCAAGATATGGCTCCGGACACAAAAGTGTCAGATGGATGGAAGGATGTTAAGACGGACGGACAACGCCAAAACAATATCCCTCCGCCTATGACAGGGGATAATTAACACAATGGTAGGTATATTTAAGACATCTGCAGCCCATTATGTTTTCTGCGTGTAAAAATAAACATTCCAAATTCTGTAGAAAGAAATATGTTACATAACAACTGTCCCATGGGTAGAAAATAGCATAAAAAAGTTTGCAGCAAAGTTCAGTTTTCACTGAAAAAGCAGACAATTATACATAGCTTTAAATACGTCATAACAACACAATCATTCTGAGAGTCATTCTTATTATGACAAAAAAAAACCAATAAGACTCAGCCAGTTGGCTTTTACAATGTCATGTTAAACTATTACTCAGAAGAAAATACAATACAACCAAGAATATAAATGTTATTTCATATACAAAATAAAGCTATATTTATCATACTGTAAGAAGAAATGTAAACATAGTAATATGAAATGCACAACTTTGCACGATGATACATTTGGCTGAAAAAACAACAACAAGCAATTCCAGGGTCAGCAGTAATGACTTATTCTTCCTTTTTTAGCACGGGTCTAATTAAGGCCCCTTCCTGCACAATAATTTCTTTAAATCGATTCAATTTTCCCAAAAGTTTACATTTGAATGTTTCCTCTTTTGTAAGTTTTGTCGAATGTTTCCCACTAAAATAAAAGTCTAGGCACTTAAAAAGCCAGGAGCATCTTACATTACAATGCCTACATTTACCGGTAATACTCTAATAAAATATCTTAAACCAACAAGAGCACCGCATAACGGGTGCCAACGCTCGGCTGCGGGTGCAGTTTTGAATAAATGAAAGCTTGTCAGAATTTTTTTTAAAGGTCATAGTGACCTTGACATTTGACCTAGTGACCCCAAAATGGGTGTGACACTCATCAAAGTGCATCTACATATGAAATTTCAAAGTTGTAGATGGAAACACTTTGATTTTAGAGCCAATGGAAAGGTTTTAGCACGACGCCGGCTGACGACGAGCTGGCTATGACAATACCTCGGGTTTTCTCCGAAAACAGCCGAGCTAAAAATGCAGAATGCTTTATAATTGTTGTTTTCCCTTAACAAGTTACTTTATACTGAAAGCCATAATCTAAAGAAAAAACTTAATAATTCGCAAGTTTACGCACACTTATTGCAATGTAATTTTTAACACAGAATGAAACATCAGATATTTACCTGAAGTGCATCTTATGTTAGCATAATAGTTAGAAGCCATTTGACTACCCACACTTTGTAAGTTACATAATGACCACAAATCGATAAAATATTGCATTTCAAAGAGAACAAGAATCTTAGGGAAAACATGGAGAAAAGTCAAATCATTTAATGTAGTAATTTGCTTATGACATCATGTACTTATTTGGACAACCCGACATTGAGCGCATATTTTTTTGTATAAATAAATCTTCTGTAAATCTGTAAATATGTGTGACAATAATATTTTTCAAAAAAAACAACAGAAATATATATTTAAAGATTGTCAACATGAATTAGTATGAACTGTCACTGAAGTATATAAAAATCATGGTGATTATTATGAATTCGGATATTCTCTGATAACACTTGTGATTTAAACAATGGAGATGTCATGAGTATCCATAAATATATTGAATATGTACAATAACGGATTAATAAAAACCGACTAAATGCGACTGTCTATCGAATATAAAGAAAATTCTATGTATATCATACAAGACTATAAATATAAACAATGGTAGAATAATTGACACTTAAAGTTACAGGAATGATACAAAAGCCTATAAATAAAAAACACATAATAAGGCAAATATACACAATCAGGAGCCAAAACTGAATGATTAAAGCGAGATTATACGATTTAGTACATATTATTTATTTATATAAAATGTGTAAAAAACTTATTAAACATATATTTCAATACAAATCAAAATAAAAGTTAAGAAGAACATGTGTCGAAAAATGCGAATTAAGCCAGATATTTCATTCTGAAATCGTAAATGTCTGTACAGTCGAAATCGCCACATGTAAATAATGCATTTACGATGTGAATTTAAATTTAGTTAAAAGGTTCATATAAACTTCCTGCAACGATATCTATTCATTCGACACACGAACACTAACTAAAAGACGAATGCTTCGGTTATTGTAGGAAAATATGTAAGAAATATCTTGTCACAATTGGCTCGGGGCGCTAATTTGTCTTTGCTGCATTTTATGAAATTCGTCTTCAATGTATAATTTTTCTTTCCTATTTTGTGTTATTGTAACATATTTTATCAATATATTACAATTTAACACATTAAAAAATCATAAAATCTCGCTTTAATTTAAGATTACAGTTTCTTTGTGTCATCTGAAAATATGACCCAATTAAGTCATAAAGTTTTATTGCCTCATACAATTAATTATTGAATATATAACTGCCAGTGAAAAAAACATTAATGCTTCTGTTTTAACATGAAAGCCTAAATGGCATTAGATCCCTTATTTGTGTAGTCGGGCTTAGCCAGCTTCAACACATACAGGAAAATGATTTGAACTCTCTTTGTAGTGGACTAAAACATGATGTAGCAAAGAAAAATAATTTCAATTTAAAATACTTCAATCCTATTTTATGGGAATAAATTGAAATAAACATATATGCCCAAATGGAAATCATTTTAATTAATTGGCCCATTTTAATAAGTCTGTAAGTAGGAAAGTGCCAGAAAAATTTACTTTTGGCTTCTAAATTTTACATTGACCTTTGAATTTATGACACTGGCAATACATGGCAAACGCTAGTGATGGTGGTAATTTGAGGTAGGTCATTTTAAAAATGCATAATAGAAAAAAAATTAGAGACCAGAAAAGCTCTTTTGAAGCCAAAGCTTAGATCCCCAAGTGTGACCTTGACCTTTGAAGTAGGGAGGAAGGTCATATGCTGTCATCTCACGGTGGTATTTAGTGGCAAGTTATTTTCAAATAGCCATAGTTTAAGTAATTAAAGGGCTGTTCATCCAAAGTAAGTGGAAATATGGATAGTTACTGAACTTTGTTTACTGAACACTTTACATTCAAGCATGATGCCAAATTTTGCCAAAATTACAATTTAGTTATAAAATAGCAATAAAATACAAAATCATCAACAACATAGATATTTACTGGTTATTAACCAACAATGGATGGGGAAGTCTTAAGCAACACAAATAAAACATCAAAGTAAACAACCAAAACACATGCAAATATTAAACAAAATATGCATGTGTGTTTTCTACTAATTCTGAAAGAACACAATCAATCAGTCATAGTCTTAGCAAGGATATTAATAGATCAGCACACTTACAGTTAAACATACACATCCTTTTGCTGTTTATAATTTCTTATACTATATAAATGCATAATACAATTATATTTTTACAATCATGTTTTAACTGCTGCTTCTGAAGAAAGATATTTAATATATTAAAAAAGGACAATGATTATTGTCTATCAACAGTCAAAGCCTGATAGGCTCCTTTGGCTTACAGAAAACATAATGCAGTAGCATAAAGGCTTGCATGATTACAAAACCAAATACAAGTCTCAATTCACAACGTAATAAAGTTATGTTCATGTCCAACATTTGGAAGACAATAGCACTTCATCCAGCCAACATCTCTGAAGTATATGTCAATTTGGATGTCAAAGTTCTCTTAGGGGAATGCTCCTTCAAGGACACATTGACCCAATTTCAAGCAGCTTGCTTCCATGAAATTCCTTGAAATGACATGTGAATAACACAAAAGGTAAGTGCTTCATTAACATGAGTATTTTCTCCACCAAAGACTGTACATATTTGTTGAAAATGTTCTTCCCAAACGGCCATCCAAACTATATGCTTATCTCTTTGAATTCGACCTCTGCGTATTGCACGGTATCACCGCGACCTTTTCGCCTCGGCGCCTTATGTGGCCCCTGATTTAGGTCAAACTCCGCATAATGAAATTCAGTACCAGGCTTGGGGCCTTTTCGGGGTAAGGGCTTTGGTCTATTGTTCTCGTCGTATTCAGACTTTCGCTTTAAGGAAAATGAAAATGCATCTTTTTAGCAGCAGCAAGAAATTATTTTGAGATATTGGAAAATATTTAAAAATACTTTTACTGAATAACAAAAAACGTTATTGGCACCATGTCTTGCTTACAATTTTGTTTTCAAAACATGCATCGAGCAAGAGATAGATCTGTTATCTAATCTTTGAATAAGCATGCTCCAATATGTTCAAAATAGATATGCATATATTGTTTTTTTAAACAGCACTAACACATAGCATAACTCTGTTTACATTCAAGTAGGTACACAGCAATATTTTCATGAGTAATCTTTGACAAAAATTGTTAGAAGGCTTAGAAATGTCTGCTGCTAAAAATATGAAAATTCAATTTAAAGTAAAGTCGGCATTTACTGCACATATATGAATAAACATTTTGTCGATTTTTTACGACATAAAGAATGTAAAGAGAACATAAGAAAACAGACCGGTCAACTGCAAAGGTTACACCACACTGTCCAAATGTTTACAAAACAGCTTTTAGAATGAAATGTGTTTTTCTGTTAAGGCAAGCACTAAGAAAAAAAGCATGAAAGTGTATCTACAAAATCAGACATTAAATATATTCCGCGCATACATCAGAAAACATATAAAATGAAACAAAATGTGAAGACATTACTGTTACTGGACTCAGATCCAGTATAAAATTAACAACAAGCAAAAGGTTACTTTCATTTGTTTAGATTTCAAATAACTTTGTGATTTATGCCTTAAGGTGGCTAAAAGTTATAGCATTTTAATTTTGAACAAAACTTTTATTTTGTGTAAAAAAATAACAAAATAAGCAACTTTCTTATTAACTAACATAAACAAGCCCCAAACAAATTACTTGAAGTAGAATTTCAATAACATTTATTTTGCCTTCCCTCTAAGACTTGCGTTACTTTTTAGATGGTCACCTTTCAATACGCATGTCTAACCACATCATCCGTTAAGACATGCCCATTCTTCTCTCAGCATGCGATAACATATACAATTGAAATAAACTTTACAACAATAATACAACTAACAGCTAGTGGAAAATAATCGTGAAGTTACAAGAGAAATAAATGAGTGCAAATAAAGGACATTCCTAAGACTGAAACAAAATATGTAGAAATGTCATGTTAATTGCTATTTACGTATTTCACAAACATGTCTAATATTCTGCTGAGAAAAAGCCAAACTCTACCAATGTATGCAAGAGAAGAGTAACAATCCAAACATCAGGGAGCAGGCCAGACGGTAGCAACATTTATCAAAGCAGCTTCTAAAATGATTTGCCAAGACACATATATTTTAGACGAAAACATGCAGTGTTTGTAAATCATTTTTACATTCCTTTTCAAAAATAAGAATTGTGTGACTGGCTATTCAGTTCATTTAATTTAATGAATGAATCGGACGAAAATTCTTAAAATATATATGAATCAAAAGACAAGTGAGACAAAATAATGTTGCTGTTACTTGTATTGCAAAATGTTTGACACGAATTTTCAAGCACAATGACATTCCTATATAGTTTTAGGCAAGTGCTATACAACTATAGTGTGAAAAGGTCTTATTACTGTCTCATTTCTTTACTAAAGAGTCTGCATAAATTATCATGGCTATATTGTGTTAAGTAGAAAACTTTATCACATAATATCACGCAAAACAAATACTTTAAATATAACATGAAACACGCAAACAGTTAACGACATCAACAAGACCACAAAGACTTCACCATTACTAGTACATACATGTATCAATGCCCTCCTAGAGTATAACCATTGGTTCTAACTCTAGAGTATAACTATTGGTTCTAACAGTTGCACATTGGACAAAGTTACACACAAATAGCAAGGCATTTTCTTACAATTTTGGCAAGATTGACTATCAAGCATATAAATTATAATATAAGGCACAATTTTGAAGATATAAGAAACATGACAACCCTGCAAAACCATGTCGTCAACGCGTCATCGATTGGAAACCACCTGTTTTACACTGACTACCACAATCGTATAGAAAAGCTTAATAAAAAATACAGGCCAACAAAAATGGCAATTATCTTCAAATATGAAAAAATGATATTACATATAATATAACATCTAGAGCTACACTATATCAATGTCAGTACAAGCCACAACCAACCATGGTGGGAAGTAATTGTAAATCAGGGAGAAAAATAAACAGGACCTACCTTTTTGGTCGATTGAGCGTATTGCGGCACTGGTGCAACATTGGGGTTGGAGGCTCTGAAACAGATGAAAATGGCCCATGTGGAAGAAAAAACAAAAAAAAATGTTTTTTTAAATATGTTACTATGTAAAATGAATGTTTAAATTGGTATTGGTCAACTATAAGCATACAAATTGAGTGATGTTTAATCAGTTATTTTCAATTGTTATATGTGTGTGATTATTTTTAATTTGATATGTTCAGGTATGTTTGGATTGAACGTGTATGTAGAACAGATGAACTGAGAGTTAGAAATAATGTCTTTCAGATTTTTACTGCAGCCATGATGGAATCTGTAGAAAAGTGCTTTCTTTTCCAACAAGATTGTTTCATGAGAAAAACTGGGAACATATCTACGGAAAACAATTATTTATTAAGCATTTACCTACATTACTCTTTATAAGTTGTTTACAAATTTTATAAGGTATGGTAAGCCCTAATTAATCAGGAAATAAATGTAATTTTGTGTGCACACATGACATAGAATGTATAACCTCATCCTCTGAATATGCCAACTGCCTCTGCCCATTCATTTGCTACTACATAATGTACATATCGACATTGTAAATGCATGACCAAATAAAATGCATGTTGTTAACTGTAATTTATTGTCTCGTCATTCAGTTATTGCAAGTGTGCAATCAATAACAGCATCATTTATCAATTTAACACGTCAATCAAAACAGATACACTGCCCTGTATATGTAACCAATTAAGAAGAAAGTGTACATTTTTAACATGAACATGATAATGTCAATTTGATAGTTAAACAGCAAATTCATTGAATTGATATACCCTGCCAAATAAAATTTGCTCATTAATGGGTAAAATCCCTTGGTATATAGTATAATGCTAAAAAATATTTCAGTGTAGGGTTATTGTTTTTATGCATTGAAATTCTCCTAATTGATATCTATACACCAATGCAGTTTCATATTGAAATATTGTAGCGTATCTCAGATATAGCCTTGACAATTTACACAAAACAAAATCAACAAAGGTCAATAACTCTTATTCAGAGAAAGTGTACGGTTATGGCTTTTGAGCACGGCACTTCTCATCATGGATATCTATACACCCATGAAGTATCTTGTTGATATCTTACATAGTTTCTGAAATAGAGCCATGCTGTACTCATCCGTTTTATTTGAACAGACTGACCAGAATGCACAAATTTAATTATGTTTGAATTTAATATAAACCATGACAAGTTTTTAAAAAAATCAAAATGTCTAAACTGAAGGCTGTGAGATACGATTCTGAAAACCAAAGATGAAATACCCTTACATGTACCTATTCTAGTTTGCAATTTGTTGATATTGGCAAGTGGATGTTTGAAGATCTGTATAAAATGCTACAAGATATTTATGAACAATTAAATGTAAATCATATTGTTTCCCACAACTGCTTCTTATTAGATATTTCTTCCAATACCACATAATGTGACATATTCACCGTACGTTTTAGCCCTTTTTTGCCTTAACTGTGCATTAAAATGCCCTTTTTGAAAGAGCTGCGCCATGCCCCTTTGCCCTCTTGGGAAGAACGCTATCATAAGGAGAGGACAAGCTCCTTCCATGCCCCACCTTGAAAGAGCCCCACATCCCTTTCATGGAAGACACAGTGTTCATGTTTAAGTTCATGTATCGAATTTGATGTAAACAATGCAACAGATCTTGCACATGTAATTTTGGTTGACAATTTATTGCCTACAGAACTCACCATAGGATTATGAGATACATTTGTTTACATTGTTAAAAAGAACATATAACTATTTATGGTTTTACAATCCTCGATGGTTACTCATGTTATATGAGATATCATGACACGCTGCAAACACTCCTGCATTGCAATGACTATCTACTGACATTAGCAACGAAACGCTTTGCGACATATGTGTAAAAGGCTCTCTCCTGCTCGACAACAGACCGTGTACCAGGTTTACAAATAAAATAACGTTTTATTTTCATTTTTTTCTTGTTAGATTTTTGCATTCCTTTTTAAATAATTATTTTAGATAATGTCTTCTCCAACCATTTTCACATGTAATCTAAACACTTACAGTTCGACTTCTGACCACAATGACTGCAGTCGCAACTCAACACAAACGGAGAGGAATTCATATAAGTGTCACATCGACCTTGTTTTCCAATCCAAAGCACATTTAATTTTGGTATATGCTAATTTCGAATTATGTTTATATGTGTACATGTTTACATGCAATATTTGCTTGAAATAAAGTTTAAACTACTGACATTTTTAGTGGGACATGTACATGTATCTTAATGATTCATCAATAGTGGAGGGTTACAATCCAAAATGGGTAATCACAGTTGAATCATAAATAGATCCTCCTCATTTGTGCATGATAACATGAGTGAGATTTAAGATGATAAGTCATTATAATTATTATCCTCCCCAATTTGTTCAATAAAAACCAAAATTGTTGCATTAAAAGACTTGACTTAATGACTTTTTTAATAATCTCAATTGAACACATACGAGTATTATTGGCAAAACTGAATTAACTTTAAATTTGAAATATCTTCAGAAACAAGTTTGGTCACTTATATATTTTACAATCAAAACTATTAAAATATAATAAAACCCATATCAACACATTATAAACTTTTTAATTAGTGAGTAATTGTTTCTAATTGTTCTCCAATTTTCCCCATATATATGTTTACGTGTTACCACATAACGCACATTGCAGGCCAAATCAGTCAATAAATGAGACCCTGAATAATATACCTTTAAAATGATATATTTTCATATTGCTGACAAAAGACAATATTATTATGATGTCTTAACCCTTACCAGCACAACCACTGTTAAAATGAATGTATTGACATTTTTTGTCCCACAAACCTTTGTAGCAATATTTGTCCCTTAACTTTTGCTGTAATATTTCTCCCCAAACCTGTGTTGCATTATTTCTCCCCTAGTATAAGCTGCAATATTTCTCCCCTAACATTTGCTACAATATTCCTCCCCTAACCTTTGCAATTGGTCTAATTGACATTTGCAAATGATTGTCATATAATGTTTACTGGAAGTTATATAATAATCTCAGCAAATGAGAAGCTGACATTAATGATTTTAATATTTCTTTGTTCTTGGGGGAGAGGGGCGGAGGGGGCTATTGGCTTCAGATGTTTACAAAAATTGTACTATTGGATAAACAGGCCCATCGAAAAGCCATGACTGGATTTTTGTCCCAACTTTGACTTTATATGTCCTAATACAAGGATAGCCCCACATTCCACTTGTGTCAGATCTCCACTAAGGTAGACAATAAATTCCCAGCTGCTATTGAATGTCCCCACCCCTTTACAAGTGTACTCATGTTTTTATGTGCTCATTCGATAGTATTTCATTCATATCACTCAAGACACAGGTTTACAAGTACTAAAGACACATAATAAAATATGTTACAGTATACTAAATACTTTTGGTGTTCAATGCTATAACCTCTAAAAAATGGAACGCCATTTATTTGAAGACACCATTCTCTGTATGGGCACTTGCCATGACTTAAGTTTTGAATATTTCTGTTTGCATGTGGTAGGGAAAACATTGTTGTATACTACAAAGTCAGTGTTTTGCTTTTAGATTGGAGACAACACAAAACTTTGACAGATGGCGGGAAACCCTCATCAACTGGAGATTATCCAGTAAAAAGATGGCCTGAAAACAGTGACCGTTGATTCGTGTCGAGTTCTTTCTTACATACTAGATGACCTATCCTTTTTATTGTTTAAATCAATTAAACTTGGAATGCTCTTTAAGAAAAGGTATGGTTATGAGGTCATCTACGCGCAAAAGTTAGACTTTATGTTTCGTTGAAGTTGTTGAGATTTACATTGCATTTGTTAAGGAAATCTTTTAGTATATTGTGACCATCACTGAAAACTGCCCTACATCTATCAGAGGTGGGGAAACACCAGCCATAGAAAGGATTTCATGATCAATCCCGACAGAAGTTATGCGGCCTGGTTGAGCATCGAACCAGCAATTTGCAAATAATTAAAATCATCAAGTTCAGGGAAAACCTTTTTTCAACCTATTTGTGCAAATAACTTGTATGTTTTTGATTTTTGTAATAAAATTAAAAAGTCAATACATACCCCTGCTCTTCCTTAGTTGTGTCTGAAATAGAACAATATATATTATATGAGCACACACACACACATTTATTCAGTACACTTGTGAGTGGTAAATTATTTAAGAATTTGATATAGTATAATTATTGATTTGGAATATTTTAAATTAATTACATAATAATATAAACTGTAATGTTATCAGATAAACCATATGTACTTGATGTTTGTTTGCAATTCGTAAAATCATTAAGGTTTGAAATAGTCATATATTCCATGTATTTCTGTATATACTGGCCATGCATACACATGAAGCTGTGAATGTGGTATCATTATTTATAAATAATTGATAGGAAACCATACATCATCATAATTTTTATAACAAGAGCTGTCTCCATAGGATGACATATGCCCCGGAAAAACGCTTTGATAGAAGTTATAAGCTTTTTTTGAAACCCATATTTCGAAACCTAAACGCGGACCTAAGTTCAAGGTCAAGGTCAAAGGGGTCAAAGTTTGAATGCTTAAGGTGTGCCTTGTCCATATACACATGCATACTTAATATAAAGGTTACATCTGAAGCGACATAAAAGTTATGAGCATGTTTCGAAACCTAAACGCAAAGTGCGACAGACATACAGTGCGATAACTATATGCCCTCCTTCGGGGGCATAAAATTGAGAAAAATATTGACTTCAAACAGCCTTAACTTGATAAACAGACCGCTATAAGACGAAAATATTATAATAGAGGATAAAAGTACAAAAGATAATAAATATATTCAATATTCTAAATAGCAACACAATAAAAACCATAGCTATCAGAAATTTGACTTCTTCCAACAATGAGTTAATACAGATTAATAAAGCATAGAAATCTGAAGCATAACAAGGGATCTAACAATATACCATACTTTACCCCATATCATTATATCATATTTACCCCACTTCAATCACTTCATGATTTTAGTTTATAAGCAAACTTCCCTTCTCAATCCCCCAATGTTGCTTTAAACACGTTCTGCAACTGGTGGCTTAATAGCTTAACTGTGAATATTATGAGCAAGAAAAGCAGAAGCCCGATGCCTGTAATTTACTTGCATTAACCACCCTTGCAATGTTCATGAAATACATTTAGGGTACAGTTTAGTGTGTGGTCAGTTTCGTTTGTAATGCTAGATGGGAAACAAGTATCTCAAAGTTGTATGGTTTACTCAACCAAACAGGACAAGCACAACAAAGCAGGTAACTTTGTCGAACCAGTGAAAAGTCATTATAGAAGAGTGCAAGTTACAAAAGTGTGACAAGCAGCCATCATTATTAGTCTATATAAGTCTTTATATATTATAAAGATATTAGAATTTAATGAACAATCATAAATAGCATACATGCACTTCCAAAAATCTGTTGGAATTAAATATTCGGACATGACAAATGGGCTATTCAATTAAGCGGAATACGCCATATTCCCTATTAGATAAGGCGATGTTTTTACAATGGGAAGATATGCAAATGTTTTAATGTTTTCAATTTCTATTCATTTAACCGTATTATTTGATTATGCAATATTCAATTAAGTGGAATCTACTGTAATACCTTTAAGTCCAAAGCACATAATAAACTTATAGTGCACCTTTGATAAATTGGTCTTTCCACAACCCGTTTCCAAACCATATGCAAAGCATTTCTGGGTAATGATTGGGAAGCAATTGTTGTCAGTTCAAAACAGGAGCGTGATTTTGGTTATACATCAGTCATAAGATGAAAATACCAACCCAACCTCTCATCATACTGGGTCACCCAAAATTTATTTTCACAGATCAAGTCTCTCGTTATAAATAAGGAGGAACAAGAGATGTGTTTGTCAGAAACACAATGCCCCCTTCTGCGCCACTTTGAAGCCATATATTTGACCTTGAAGGATGACCTTGACCTTTCACCTCTCAAAATGTGCAGCTCCATAAGATACCCATGCATGCCAACTATCAAGATGCTATCTGAAGCAACATAGAAGTTATGTGCATTTTTCGAAACCTAAACGCGAAACCTTAACGCAAAGTGTGACGGAAGGAAAGACGGACGGACGGTCCGATCACTATATGCCCTCCTTCTGGGGCATAAAAATGGGAAGAAGGGAAGGAAAAAAAAAACATATGATTTTTTGTTTATAACACAGGACACTGTTGATGCTTTTTAATGTATCTGCAACATAAATAATAAGAATTGAAATTTCTCTAAACAATTTGGTTCAACTTGAGCTGAGATAATTATTATAGTTAATTATTATTCGTCTTTACTTCCACACCAGCAAAAGTACAAATCTTCAGCATCTACAAGGAACTTATTGTGTCAATAATTACAGGAAATGACGCACTTATTTGACAATATAAATGTTTCCATATATGTTCACGAACATTGATGTCTTACACATATATGCCTCTTCAACCTAGGAGGTATCAACAAGGCTATAATGTACATATTTGTTATGTATGTTTTTGTTAACAATTGTCTATGTTACAAATTTTAAGTCACAGCTTTGAGCAAACAAATTCACTACAGCTATTAAGTCATGGTGGTCACCGAACGGATTCCAACGTTTCAAGGTCAAGCCTTTTAACCAGTTACTGTGTACACATACTAATGCAAGTTACTTACAATGCCTTATTTCAATCAGAGCTAAGGGCAATAAATTGTTCAAGAAATGATTTCATGATCAATCATCACACAAGTAACATGTTTGTAGGAATTGAACCCGCAATCCTCAGTTTGGTAGTCAAGCGCCCTACGAATTTACCATTCTAGGTCGCTTATGTACATGTTTGCAATGAGAGGTTGGTGAACCAACAGTATTCTAACTTCAGAAAACTATGTAGCAAAAATAAAATTTCACATTATAAGGCTCTCTGAATTGTGTTCAAAATTTATTTACACAATTAGTGTTGTTGTCTACAAATTAAACACCTTTTTTTAAATTGCAAGAAATGGGAAAGAGTGCTCCGTAAATGTAGACTTCAGTTGCAACAAAAAGGTCTCAGATGGATGCTGAAGCTTACATCACTTAAGGATTTGCTATAATAAGAATTCATAACATGATAATTTTAAACTTAAACTGTATTATTTGTGCCTGCATACCCATATGTTATTGCTTTTGTTCAATTTGGATCTCAAAGTTTTGATGTTTGCCCCAGTTTCCACGGTGTAAAAATTCTTTTATTTTTAATTGAGTCTATGTCAAAAACCTTCTTCAAAATACTAACTTGGATGATTAGTTATTGGACAAAAAGTAAAAACGCCTTAAAAAAAGTACGGGATACATTTTAAAGCTTTTGTTTGTTTGTTCACTGTCAGCATGCATTTAAACACACACAGTGGGTTCATGCAAGATTGGGTTTCAACAGTTTAAACCCAATTTACCTCAAAATAAAATTTGGTTTAAATACATGTGAGTATATGCGGATGGTCGTACAATTACTTCACCTAAAATGTAAAGCTATTTCCATAACAAACAATAGGCCACACTTGTTGTGATATTCGTTTTTACCTTGTTAAGCCCAGAAACCAAAAGGTTTACAGAAAGAGGATACTCATGTCTATACACACGATGATGCTCATACTTATAATAATGGTGGGAAGCTTTTACCCTCTTGATTGTTCTATATTACAGTGGTTGAATGTGTTAGCAGTTGCTGTAATTGATTCTTAATTGAAGTAAAAGTCAGTTTTTCAGCTTCTGTTATAATTTTAGGTCAATCGTTAGAGTTAATTACTAATTGCTGCAAATTACAGCACAAAACTTAACTTCAACTTAATTTCCACACATGGACAATGTCATGATAATAATCAATGTTTATCTACTGAAAAAACCATGGAAATAAATGCATCCACATGAGGCACTGTTACTTAGATGTAGGCTTAATCAACCACAAATTTATGTAATACACAACTAATTTGCATTAAAACCCGGTGCTATTAAATAATATCACAAAATCGACAGGCATGTCACATGCATGACTTATAACTTAAGTAAACCCGACAAAACACAACTTCTTGAAATAAATTAACTTCACCTGAAATGCAGAAAACTAGCTAAAGCGTAAAAAATATTGTTGGTGTTAGATAAAGTTTTACCCTATGGTATAAATAGGTAAAACCAGGGGGGGGGGATTATATGCACAAGTTTAAGGACACTGAATCTCTTGCCAATTTAAGCTTGAAGTTCATGATAACAACCATGTTTACTACAAGTTGAAAGTGTGTACTTTCAACTGCTACAAACAGACATGTTATTTAAAATATTGATGCATTTAAAATGAAATGGCACTTAAAAATGTGACTTAACTGTATTGCTAGATTCACAGTATTGTCCATTTGAAAGAATACAGTGATTTGATGGATACAATTTAATGTTTTTATGGTAATAAAATTGTTGCAAATTGGGGGGATAATGTGGGTTAGCTAAAGTAAATTTGAACAAAACTGCACTATAAGAACGTTGCATCTTCATTAAAAAATCGACATTACTTCAAGCTACATGTACAACATTCCAAAATGGACTACAATACAAACATTTATCAATATTATTGAAAGGGATTAAGGCAAACCGACTGAAAGACTTAAACATTTCAGGAAGCTTAAAAATGTTTCACAAAAACTTATCAAACAATTTATAAAATTTCTTCATAAAAATATCATGCTTCATATTGGCCTTTTATCTTGGAAATGATTAAAAAGGTAATGTACAGTTTTGCTTCAATAGGGGTGAAAAACCAAGAATGCCATTCCACAATTGTTCTTAAGACTTCATAAAACTGTCCAGTAAACAATTAAATTATAACACACTAGTTTATGATGTTTCTACAGACTGAAGTACACAATTATTACTGTCAACCAAACAGAAATCCAAAGTAATATGCATTTATTGCAATAAGCATTCCTCTAGGACTTAGTGGGAGTACGCTTAAACTTACAGGATTTCCAAAATTCACTAAAAATAGTGGGAGTGGAAATACTGTTTAGCTGTTTATGCATTTAACAAAAATAATTATTTTTCGAGACTCTTAATTTTCGGACACACCAGTTTTTGTCCATAATTAATGTCTCTAAGTTTTTGGACAGTATATTCTACAGCGCAATTTTACCAAATATCGGTCCTGTTTTCGATATGTAATGACACGTCCAGATTAATATCTTAAAACATGGCAGGTGCATGCCTGGGGGCAGCGGATTATTACTTTTGCGTTATTGGGTAAATAACCTTGTAAACCGTTATTAAACAATGGTTGCGCCCTATAGCATAACCGTGGGGACAATTAACAGTTCAATTATTCACCGCAATGGTACTTCCCTTTTCAGTACAATAACTGTGACAAATACTAAACCCTTCAAAGCGTGATGCACCCTATTGAAAGCTTTATGGACAATGGACGGTGTTAAGACAACAACTATCGTCAGTTTTACATTCCAAAAGTCAATTCTCAGGAAATGGTATAAACTCGAAATACCTAATCTGTGTGTGATTTCCACAAACAAAATGGAGAAAAACACTATCACATTGACAATCCAAGTCTTAATGGTAAACAAGATGCTTTGTAGACAAGATGACTTGCAGGAAAACAAACTGGAATTTTTGTATGCAAAATAATTTGGGCAAATAGCTGGTTAAAATTGAAGCGTGCTATTGGCAGGTTGGCAGAAATATTAACGACAATTTAAGATACACACAACTGTGTTAGTGATATGCTATTTCAGTCAATTATTCTACTTTCAGACCATTGCATATGAGATGATGGCCCAACATTTTCTAATATTATTATACGCCTGACCAATAGCACTTTTATAAACTCCGCCCATTTCGTAAATTATCATGTCTGTGATGGATAACATAATTTTTGATCTGCCCAAATTAAAGTTATCATGCTTATCTGCAATCTTTAATCATGTAAGTGACGCCCACTCTGAACTAATTTCAGGGGGGTTTCCAGCCATTTTGGGAAAAGGAGTCTGGCCAAATTGGGATTTTTTTAAATCGATAAAAGTGGAACATTTGGGAATTTTTTATCGACAAAAAGGACCAAATTGGATTTTTATATCAACAAATATTGACACAACAGGTCTTTTCTTGGCCATTTGGGAAAAAATCTTATAAATTATAGTTATATATTTGGAACGTTGTTTAAAAAATAAAATTGAGATATATGGTCTAATAATCATAAGTCTTAAGTCATTAGTTAAAAAAAAACAGCAAGAGATGTGTATGTCAGAAACACAATGCCCCCTATTGCGCCGATTTGAAGCCATATATTTGACCTTAACACTGTTTTTTTTCCTTCTTTGGACGGGTTCGGTAAACGGACCCGTTCCAATGACCTACGTACCCGTTCCCAAAATGAACCGGACCCGTCCAATTTCCGGAAAAAATAATATATTTTTTAAATCCTCAATTTAGATTTCTAAGTGCCATTTGGAAATTTTTTTAATTCTTTTTTCCATTGGGAATGGGGCCGGATACCCACCTTGATTTTTAACAAAAAAACACACTGTAAGCACTTTCATGTACACTTGAATGCCGTAAGAGGGTTGTTTGTTGTGTTGTTTTCTTTATAGTTGATTGTTGATTAATTTACAATAAAGAGAATTGAAGCAGCAGGATTCATAATGCACATCTTGTAATCAGCAATTTAAAAGGGTAAAATAACATCACTAATTTTAACACCATCTGTGTTCCAATAGCATGTTGTTGTTTGTGCAAAACTGTGAATAAAAGTTTATGTTGCTTTCCCGTGTCATTTAAAGCTGACAAAAAATAAACAAAGTCATTAAAATACCATTCTTCATTGGTACAATTTACAACTTGATTTTTCCCAATTGGAAGATTTCGCGACTAGTTTTTTCTCAATTTGGTGATTTCATTGCGCAAACAATTCCCAATGGCTTGGGTACCGGACCTGTTCCCAATTGGGTGAAAAAATTCACTGCTTAAAGATTGACCTTGACCTTTCACCACTCAAAATGTGCAGCTCCGTGAGATACACATGCATGCTAAATATCAAGTTTCTATCTTCAATAATGCATAAGTTATTGCAAAACTTTAACCAAGGTCAAATTTTTGGGACACACACAATGAATGACTGACAGAGAGACAGACAGGCCAAAAAAATATTCCCCCGATCTCTCGATCCGGAGGCATGATTTTTTATTAAATGTTTTAGGAAAATTTGGATTTAAAAAAAATAATGTCGGTTTGCGATCGAACCCGTTTGCTTTGAAATCAGGTCCGTTTTACGGACTTTTTAAATAGCAGAAACCCCCTGAATTTGTACTGGAATGTCATGTAAAACAAACAAAAAATAGATTTGTGTGAGATGATAAAAAAGAGTTGATGAATGAGGGATAATTTTAACAGTTTTGATGAGAAAGCACTCAATCAGTACAAACCATTAATGAACCAAAAAAACACACACTGAAGACGCTAATGGTGAAAGTCCTAAATATTCATTGTTTTGTTTTGTTGACTTATAAAACAAGCATAATTAAATTATTCTTTTTGGAAACCTTCAGTTTGGGAATCTTTATGTCCAATTGGGAACAAGTATACTTTTTTCTTGTATACAAACCCGCAAATTTGGACAAATAACACACACACTGAAGACGCATGCGCAATCTAATTGTGTTAGTCTTTTATTTCTAGATTTGTTGAAGTATCAAATAAGCATAATTAAATGTGTTATCCAAAACACACTTTCGTATTTTAGTGTTAAAGCAACATAATCAAATTCTAGCTTCAATTTGAATCAAATTAATAAAACTTATTTGTTAATCCTAATTTTTAGTCCCGATAAAAGCGCCCACAAATTATGTCTCCCATGTCCATCAGGTCATCAGTCTGGGTGCATTGATATAAACACTTTGTAGCCAATAGAAAATTTAGATATTTTAATTTTGGTCTAAAGTTTCATAGTTCATTAAAAAAAAACACCAATGCATTATATTCCATATTTTATATTAAACAATGGAGAAGTTGAGCTTTCATTTTTCTGCAAGTTCAGTCAAGTTTTACGGTTTATTTGTGCTTTATGTCTTGAAGGCTACGTTTGTTAAAATAATTTTTAGATATATCTTTTACATATCAATGATAACCATATAAATCATAAGTCTGATTATGAATGAGTCTTTAACTTGTGGCGACATATTCTAAAATAGGTACCGTATCAAAAGAAAGTCTCTTAACTAAGTTCCAGCAATCTCATGCTATTTAGTCAACTCACAAAACATGTTTCATAGAAACATAGAAACTACCAACAAAACAGACATGATTAAAGACTGTTTAATAGTGAAAATATTTGTGTTTCCCACATGTCCTGTTCTAAACATCAGATCCAAAGTTATTTTGCTCCTTTTATCATTAGGCTCTTAAAAAAAGATAAAATGATGTTCAGGTTGATTTCTATCGAATTATGCAATACTATGTAAAGATTTATCAATGATGGTCTATTGGCATGGATTTGGACCAATATTTAATTGGATGTTGGGGAAGGTTAAAGGCAGAGTATGACAGAAAGCAGGGCAAGTCATTTTAGGGGAAGCGGGTCGCTACCCTCATGAGGGGGAAATTTTCGCGGCGTTTTCCTTTTTGAAGAATTTTTTTTGTCTTACTCTCTCATTATTACAATTATACATGTTTGCACTATATTTATTTCTGTTTTCATAATTAAGTATGTTTGACAAGATAACATTGAAATATAATTCAGAGATATAATAATCATGAGACACATCTTTAAAAAAATCAATCAGGGGGAATTTTTTTCCCCCAAAAGGGGAAAAAAGTATACTTTTCAGGTGGGGGACTGCAGCCAAAATTCCGCCGCTGATTTGATTGATTGAGGGCCCTGGAAAGGCTGAAAAAACTTCAAGCAAAACATGGAACATAAATAAAGTACCTGACACAGTGAGGTTTCTGACCACAGTAGAAGTCTTTGTAACTGCAGTGCTTCCTTGTTTATCGTCATAAGCAAGGGAGCAGTTGTACTGAAGCCCATCATTGCAGGTGAGAGACGCCACAGGTACTGATATTCCAAGAGTTGGATTTTTTACACTGTACACACCAACAGCCTGCATAGTGGCACTGCTTTGAACTAGTGCAGGTCTTTGATATCCAGGTAGAGTGTCATAAAGAGACTGCATTCTAGCCATGTTTTCAACATTTCCATTCTTATTTACTCTGTTAATGTTCATGTTGCTGAACCCAAGAATATTTGGGATATTGTTTATCCTGCACACAATGTTCAACCTGTTTGTGCTGCTACTGTCCACCATAGCCTCAGTTACGGTGTACGTAGAATTGTCCACTCTCTGCATTTCGAATACAATGGCTAACTCGTCTGTAATAAATGGCAAGAAACACAATGAATAGTGTTTGGAATAGCACTCAAAATTAATTTGCTCAAATACAAATGATTTAAAACATTAAATGTTTTCCATGGTAACCTATGATGATTGCCATTGTCAACAAAGTAGCAAAAATATTGTACAAGTTTTTATAATTAATGGGATTGAGGTCCCTATCCTTGGAAAGGGAAAATTATTTTATCATGACTGACATTTGGAAATTAAGGATGCCCGGCCAGGTTTTTTCCCCCATCATTGTGAGAATTTGACTGGGTTCCTAAGGGTGTAAAATTACGGTCGCCCGCTCGCATTGGCGACTTACTATAAGCCTCAGGTGAATTCAATTCTGAAACGCTCGCCCGATCCTGTGACTGCATTTTCACTAACACAAAATCCATTTCTATGGATAAATCCTGTTCAACCCCATTTTTTGCACCTTCTCGGTGTCTTCACTCATAGAGCAACAAGCATAATGCCCGAATGCTCAACATACTGGAATCATAACAGTCTCACGTCATTAGCTTATAGCACATGCTTTCCATAGAAATGTATTTTCACTCATATATATTTGTTGCCTTAGCTACCAGAATTGCTCACACAGGAACACAATGAAATGACGAGCATAATGTCCATATTGCCATATATCCATGTTTCAAGTTTCATGAACAAATATGAAGAACTTTTAAAGTTATCGCATGATCCAGAAAAGTGTGACAGACATATTCACCGACAGACAGAGGGTAAACCATAAGTCCCCTCCGGTGAAAGCGGTAGGGGACAAACAATACCCCTGGGTAAATTGGATCTGTGGATATCCACAGTAAAATCACACCGTGAAAAGTGTGCACATTAATCAACTTCTCAACATTGGAAGCATATTGTATCTTTGTCAAAATTTCAAAAAATTAAGAACCAATGCCATAAAATTGTTTTAGGACTAAAATATTTGTAGAAAGAATATCATAAATTATCTATGCACATTCCTATTCACCATAAGAACCAATGCCATAAAATTGTAACTTAAAAGAAAGAATGTCTAGATATTATCAACGTCAACAAGTCCTTTTGGTTTTACTAAGTTTTAAGACTAAAATATTTGTTGAAAGAATATCATAAATTGTCTATGCACATACCTATTCACGAAAAGACACAAGTGTAACAACACTTAATATTTGTCATTCAGTCCTATTTCAAACAACTGGTAAAAAGGTGGTCTGATTTCACCTGTAAAACATTTACGTTTATAATTTTATTTCACCAATAAACTTGCTTCAAAAACTTCATTGAAGGTATACTTTTTACCTCAACTTTAAAATAACCATGACATTTTGAAAAAAAAGCAATAATTTGTTAACAGTATATTATAAATGCTTCATTTAAAGTTCATAATTTGCTTTAAAAAAATGCAGGTAAAAATGCCTTGTATTTTGTTAGTTGCAATAATACAACTCCCAGCTATTGACCCTCCGCATCGCTGGGAGTTGCAACTGACAACCTGATTTTCCATAGAAACTCGCCACCCAGAATCCGGGCGGAAGTTTTATCGGAAATATTAGCCACATAAACTATTTCTTGCATAAAAAAACACACATGGGTCGTAAATATATCCAATATGCGAAAATTAAAACAACTTACATGATATGTTATGTTCGCATAACATTGATATTAAATACCTCGATATTAATCCAAAGTTTCAAACACGTCAACGGTTCTTTTAAATGTATATGTTTTGGCAATGGACAAAGTCGAGTATTCCGAGTAAATCCGAATTCGAAAGTACGCTAAAGACTATCTCCAGAATATGATACGCCTTTTTTTATACAGAATCTGTTGTTTCGACAAACCTGCTGGTTTTCTTCATTTTCTTTAACTTCATTAGTGTGGAGATTTTCTTATGAATATTTTTTCTCTCATTCACAGTTTAGAAGCTGCTGTTAACCCTTACCAATTTGTAATAAGTTAAAATATTAAGTCAAAACCATTATATGCGGCGTCTCATAATGGTCTGCGCTGTTTGCTGAAAGGAATTTCTGTAAGAATTATTCTAAATATTAAAATAAATATACTAGACATCCCTAATTTTGGAAATAATTTGATCCAATTTAGA